>NC_064626.1:1259194373-1259497404 GCF_023864275.1 Schistocerca cancellata
TGACACTGTTATCAATACTAATTACCACACCAACTGTCCTACTGCAGGAGTGCCAGAAGGCTCTATTCTCTTTCCTGTCATTTATCTCCTCTACAATGCTGATATTCCCAAACAACCCCCACCTGTTCATCTGCTTCATTATGCCGATGACACTGCCTTCCTCGCTCTCTACCCTACACTCGAGACATCCAAATGATCCCTCCAAATCCACCTCAAGCAGTTTGCCTCCTGGTACAATCAATGACTCCTGAAGATCAATCCTCACAAAACGCAGGCAATAATTATTGGATGAACCGTTGCACCTTCCGCCTCTATGACTTCTATCCCACCATTCACGACCGTCCTATCCAGTTAAATAACACAGTAACATATCTGGGACTAATCCTCGACTGGCAACTAATGTGGACACCTCACCTCTAAGCATCCAACAGAAACTACTAAAACTACTAACTAGCTGAACTTGGGATTGCAACCCGCCGGCCGCGGTGGCCACGCGGTTCTAGGCGCTTCAGTGCGGAACCGCGCGACTGCTACGGTTGCAGGTTCGAATCCTGCCTCGGGCATGGGTGTGTGTGATGTCTTTAGGTTAGTCAGGTTTAAGTAGATCTAAGTCTAGGGGACTGATGACCTCAGATGTTAAGTCCCATAGTACTCAGATCCATTTTAATGGCAACCCACCACTATTCTCCACATCTACAAAACCGGGATCTAACCCATCATCTGCTATGCCAATATTGCATTGATCTCTACCCAACAAAAGCCCTATAATTCCTTGAAAATCCTCAAACGCCATTCACTTTACACATCCGTTTACCTTCCCTCACATGGATCCTCTAGCATGTTATCAAATTTACATCCCTCCTCTCCCACATAGAACACCTCCACATCTCCTATACTATCTGCAAACTAAGTTCCAATAACCCTGGTGTGCTGCCATGCCATCATAAACACATTCCTCCATCTCTACACCTACACAAATATCCTGTCTCAATGCAACTGCAACCAACTCCCTCTTCCTGCCAATGAGATTGGCCCCAATATTTATCCTTCATACCAACTTTAACTCTTCACCACCTATCAAATTCTGCATCATGGCTTCCTCTCCTTTTCCATCCATCCATATCCTTTTCCTCTTTTAACTACTAAACTCACCATACATCGTACTATTCCTGTCTTCCCAACTGTCAGTATTCCCGCTATCCACCTTGCTAGAAGTCAATATCTCATTACTCACAACCCTCAGTCCTACAGAACATATTCTCTCCTCTGACAATACTTGTCACCCAGTACAGGTCATTCAGATTTTAAACAAAAGTGCAATGCTTCAGTGGTTTGGATCAGAAGAATTTCACTTTTCTGCAATGTGCTATTAAAATTTATAGATATTCGTTTTGTAGCTGTCCATCTAAAATAGAAAAACAGTCCCAAATTCTATTTCTCATTCTATATTTTTTAGTACACTTGGCTGAAGAGCGGAATATTGTACCACTGGCAGCCCACTTTGTACTCATATTGGTCGAGGGGGTTGAAATAACAATAAATGAAAAAAAAAAAAACTGACGACGATCTCTCCTCCACATATACCAGGAGATTGTTGACATTAGTAACACTTGAAAATGTTCTAAGGCTAAAATCTAGAAAGTGTAATAAGGCACATCATACAGCCGACTTGCCGTTATATCTTTGATAAGATTTTCCCTTTCATAAGATTTTCCCTTCAACTTTGTGATGAATATGCTTTGGATATTCCTGTCCTCCAAGTTGACAACAGTCGTCAGTAGGAAGAAAATCTTCTGAGAGGACAAAATTAGACTTTGTACACAGTTATAGACTTTGAACATGTGACTTCATGTGCACAGGACTTGCACAAGCCACGCCCCCATCATCAACGATGCCATACACACCTCATTTCTTGGAACGATGGTGGGCATAAAAACGAAGCAGCTGATCACATGACAGAGATTTGCAGCCAACTAAAACGGAGTAGCCGATCACATCGTAGACCCACATGTTCCACACGTTCAAGTGTTCATTGTAAATAAGGGGTATGAACATGGTAAGATGCTGAGTGATGAGAGTGAAAGGGTTGGAGATATGGCGTCATCGTCATGAGCATCTGAGAGAGTATAAAAGTGACTTCACTTCTGACGTCCTTTTCCTCGTCGATCGAATCGTGCAATGGCCAGATTTGTGGGGTATTTGAATGTGACAGTGGCTTGAAGTTGGGCATCACGGGACAGGACGGCAAGTATGTTCATCGTCAATGTTCCTGTGGGTCAGATCTGACCACCACAGGGAAAGATCTCCATAGCGTACAGCGAGCTCATTGTAACTGCTTTACATATGCGACTGCCAACCAAACACAAGCAATGGGTTCCCTGTAGCATCGTGCACCATTAGAGATTTACAATAAATGCACTAGGGAATTACTGTCCTGTACATAAGCTGCCTTTAACTTCATGACACAAACAGCTGCATATGGAGTTGGGCCTTGACTGGGAAGCATGGACTGCTGATAAATAGGGTCACGTTGCATATAACACTGAATCGCGCTTCTGCATTGTCATGGACGACAATTTTTTGGCGATTTTGGTCGTGACGTGGGAGAGGTCCATTCTTCTTGTGTTTTGGAGAAGGGAGGTGATGTTACTCCCAGAGTCATGAAGTGTGGAACGTTCGGGATGTGGCTGATAGTGACAGAGAGGATTCTAACAGCTAGTAGGTACCTCGCTGACATCCTGTTTTCTCATATGTTTTCTGTAATGCGAGAGTACTGTTATGTCAGATTTCAAAAGTGTTCATCCACACACTATGCATGTTTATTAACCGTCTGTGTGATATTGGGACACAGTTGTGGCCAGAAGATGCCCAGATCTATTCCTGATAGAACTGGTTCTTAGGTCAAGTCCATCTCAGGGCCAGTATCCAGAATATTAAGGACAAGTTACAAAAGTTGTGGGCTAGATTGCCTCGGGAAGAGAATAGGTCGGCTCTGTGACACACTTCCCAATCGAATCAGTACTTGCATCCAGGTCAGAGGGAATGTAACAACAAACAGATAAGTTGGTTCATATCGTCGAGGTTTTTGTAAGTATAAATCGATTATGTATTTACTGAAATATCAACAAATATCCTCTCAAGCCCAAGAAGTTCCATTTCGTTTCTTCCTCCCGTTTCGAGTGCTCGACTTCTTTGTCGGCAGTTTGTAAGTTTTGCAGCCACGAAAGCTGAGATTGCCGAGGGTACTTGGTGCCACACCGCGCTGGCAAGTGGTTCCCGCGGTCGGGATGCCTCGTGTGCGACGCCAGACATACCGCGAGCGCGGCCACCGTATCAGTCGGCGCGCGGCACGGCTGATCGCGGCCCGTTTCCGTAACACCTGGCTGCGCCGGGCCGCTATTTGCGGGGAATTAGGCGCAATCAATGCGGGTCGGGCGATAGCCCGCGGCGTGGACGCGCCCAATCGATACGGCCCGTGGGCGCCAGGTGTGCTCGCGCCAGATAGCGGCCGCCGGATTACCGAGCGGCCTGCGCCGCGACCGCAGGGCGGCGGCGGCCTGCTGGTAGCAGCAACTGCCAGGCGCTGGCAGCGCTCCTGACGCGCTAATAACCAATTTCACATCCCACTGACACTGCGCATCCACCTGTGCTGACTCGAGGGATCCAGTCCCTGTGTGGACCGTCATAACGAACTGAGGCTTTCGTTACAGTATATGTACAACCTGGCTTTCTGAAATATATTATCTACACAACCTGAAGATGACAAAGGCGGACAATTCTAGCACTATCATTCAAGTGGCTCACAAGAACAATGTAGAAACATGGAACAGAAAACTAAGGAGATGTTAGATGAAGCAGTTTGGCTATCGAAAAAGTAAGGCAACCAGAGAGCCAGTTATAATATTGAGCTTGCTAGTGGTAGTAACCCCCTCCCCCCCCCCCCCCCACCTTGAACCATGGACCTTGCCGTCGGTGCGGAGGCTTGCGTGTCTCAGTGATACAGATAGCCATGCCGTAGGTGGAACCACAAGGAAGGGTTATCTGTTGAGAGGCCAGGCAAACGTGTGGATCCTAAAGAGGGGCAGCAGCCCTTTCAGTAGTTGCAGGGGTATGGTTAAATGATGATGTCGTCCTCTTGGGTAAAATATTCCGGAGGTAAAATAGTCCCCCATTCGGATCTCCGGGCGGGGACTACTCAGGAGGATGTTGTTTTCAGGAGAAAGAAAACTGGCGTTCTACGGATCGGAGTGTGGAATGTCAGATCCCTCAATCGGGCAGGTAGGTTAGAAAATTTAAAAAGGGAAATGGATAGGTTAAAGTTAGATATAGTGGGAATTAGTGAAGTTCGGTGGCAAAAGGAACAAAACTTCAAGTCAGGTGAATACAGGGTTATAAACACAGTATCAAATAGGGGTAATGCAGGAGTAGGTATCATAATGAATAAAAAATAGGAGTGCGGGTAAGCTAGTACAAACAGCATAGTGAACGCATTATTATGGCCAAGATAGACACGAAGCCCACGCCTACTACAGTAGTACAAGTTTATATGCCAACTAGCTCTGCATGTGATGAAGAAATTGATGAAATATATGAAGTGATAAAAGAAATTATTCAGGTAGTGAACTGAGACGAAACTTTAATAGTCATGGGTGACTGGAATTCGAGAGTAGGAGAAGAGAGAAAAGGAAACATAGTAGGTGAATATGGATTGGGGGTAAGAAATGAAAGAGAAGCCGTCTGGTACAATTTTGCAGACAGCATAACTTAATCATAGCTAACATTTGGTTCAAGAATCATAAAGGAAGGTCGTATACATGGAAGAATCCTGGAGATACTAGAAGGTATCAGATAGATTATATAATGGTAAGACAGAGATTTAGGAACCAGGTTTTAAATTGTAAGACATTTCCAGGGGCAGATGTGGACTCTGACCACAATGTATTGGTTATGAACTCTAGATTAAAACTGGAAAAGGTGGGAATTTAAGGAATGGAGCCTGGATAAACTGACTAAACCAGAAGTTGTACAGAGTTTCAGGAAGAGCATAAGGGAACAATTGACAGGAATGGGGGAAAATACAGTAGAAGAAGAATGAGTAGCTTTTAGAGATGAACTAGTGAAGGCAGCAGAGGATCTAGTAGGTAAAAAGACCAGGGCTAGTACAAATCCCTGGGTAACAGACGAAATATTGAATTTAATTGATAAAAGAAGAAAATACAAAAATGCGGTAAATGAAGCAGGAAAAAAGAAATACAAACGAAAGCAAAATTAAAGAGACCTTTGTATGAATATCAAGAGCTCAGATGGAAACACAGTTCTAAGCAAAGAAGGGAAAGCAGGAAGGTGGACGGAGTATATAGAGGGTCTATACAAGGGCGATGTACTTGAGGACGATATTATGAAAATGGAGGACGATGTAGATGAAGATGAAATGGGAGATATGATACTGCGTGAAGAGTTTGACAGAGCACTGAAAGACCTGAGTCGAAACAAGGCCCCAGGAGTAGACAACATTCCATTAGAACTACTGACAGCCTTGGGAGAGCCAGTCTTGACAAAACTACAATATGGTGAGCAAGATGTGTGAGACAGGCGAAATATCATCAGACCTCAAGAACAATATAATAATTCCAATCCCAAAGAAAGCAGCTGTTGATATATGTGAAAATTACCGAACTATCATTTAATAACTCATGGCTGCAAAATAATAACGCGAATTCTTTACAGACGAATGGAAAAACTAGTAGAAGCCAACCTCGCGGAAGGTCAGTTTGGATTCTGTAGATATACTGGAACGCGTGAGACAATACTGACCCTACGACTTATTTTTGAAGACAGATTAAGAAAAGGCAAACCTAAGTTTGTAGGCGCTTAGGCCACTTCGGCCGGCGTGAAGCGATGGCTCTTGATGTAAACATGGATTGTGAGTAGATGTTGAAGGACGAAAGTAACAATAAAGTGTTGAATGGCAGATTTAAGTACAAAGTGGTGGAGTTGTCAGAGAGAAGAGTAAATGTTACAGACACGGAGACGGATCCGAATTTGGAGTAAGTGGAGTGTTCTGGGAAGTCTAACGTGGTGCGACGTAATAGCAGCAATTTGTGTGACATATCGGAGGAGATTGATGGAGTTACTAGTGATTTATAACACATGGAAGGATGTAAAGAAAGTTTTAAATAATGAAGCCTAAGGGATGTCGGTGGTTGTTAGTAATCTGTGATAAAGTTTCCAGTGAATCGGCGGAAAGAAGTGAGGTTTTGTTTAAGGGACATGAAGCTGTAAGGGGTATGATTAATCGCGGAGATGTAGCAGGTAGTGATCTCGTCACTTCAGAGGATGGGAAAAGTATATCTGATGCTTAAGAGGGCAAGGAAACGATGGAATTAGAAGATAACATAAATGCTAAACTTAATGTAGAGGTAGCTCGGAAGAAGCTAGAAATGGGTAATGGGGAAAATATTCGTGTAAGACACGATGTTTATGAGAAAAGTTAGTATGAGTTTCTCGAGTTTAAAATGATGTTCCAGTGGTAGTCGAGTCTGTTTGTGAACGATAAAAGAGGCATTGAATTTGAGCAGTTCGAAAAACGCAAGAAAAATTGCATTCAAACGATACTCATACTGGCTGGATAAATGTTATAAGAGACAAAGGTGACAGATATGCACCTTGTACCAGAAGAATAGCATTGGTATAAATATAAGTTTGTTTAAAAGCGCATTGCAGTGAGTAGTTTGAGACAATTTGGAGGTACTTCTGTTTCTTTCTTTTTTTGTCAGAGGCAATTCAGTGAATTTGAGATGCATGTAATAAAAGATAGAGGCACAATTTAGTGCAAGGGGTCAGCTAATGCCGGCAGCAAAAATCTTGGTGCGGGGAGGTCGGCAGCACATGAATACTAAATTCCATCATTTACGAAAGAGAGAAATATATATCATACGTTTTGGTGGAACCTGAAGGGGTAATTTAAATGTGTTATTTGTATTATTTTGATCGGGTTTCTCAAGTGATGTATGTTGTTTATTTCAATTATTGTCTGCACAAAATTTGGTGTGCAGAGGCAATTAAACCACAGTACAATTTTAACTGTTATGGGTGGAGGACATGTCTCTTGTGTAGGTTCTCTGGATGGCCTGCACATATAAATCAAAATTCGTACCTTCTCCATACGTCGAATATATCGTAGGGAGTACGATTACATGTGAGCTAGCAGGAAAGTGAAGGTTAATTTGTCTATTTTCATGCAACCAATTTGTTTTTCTCACCGATCTCGGTATCTGTCTGTCTTCTGAGCTGGTGCGAGGATATGTGTAATTGAGTTGTCTCATTGCCGTGTTAAATTTGCGGTTCTAGGCGCTCAGTCCGGAGCCGCGCGACTGCTACGGTCGCAGGTTCGAATCGTGCCTGGGGCATGGTTGTGTGTGATGTCCTTAGGTTAGTTAGGTTTAAGTAGTTCTAAGTTCTAGGGGACTGATGACCATAGTGCTCAGAGCCATTTGAACCATTTCGTGTTAAATAAAAGTTCTAATATGTGGAATCTGCAAGTTTTCGTTCTACTGCGTATCTTAGGTGGTACATGTTGTCTCGTACACCAGCACAAAGATCCTTCCGATCCTTCCACTTTGTTCTGACATGCAAGTAGTGTATTCTGTTTATTATGCTGTGTATTATATAGATGCCATGTTGTTTAGGTATGTCGAATTTGGTTCAACACTTAACCAAGCTAATGTGCTACAGTAAGTTGCAGTGTGTAAGGTTACACGTACTTATGTGAGCGATTTGACCTGGGTGAGGTGAGGTACATTTGCTGTGCCACAGAACACTAGGCAGTGGCCCCAGGGCGCTCTGCGACCAGCTCAGCAAAGCGACTCGTATGGCTATGGCCAGCTACATTGGCGCTCAGTGTGGCCATATATGGTTAAAACCAAGAACAGGGAACTGGGACTTATAACACTCCTGTCTGCTACTGCTATACCATAACCTCAAAACTGGAGGCAATTTGCAAAACAGAATTATTTTGTTGGAGTAATAATGGTATAAAGCAACAGAGCAGTGTTACCCTCTGAGAGGAATTTTCTTAAGTTGACCGTGCTGTACCTAACAGGAATGGCTGATCGGAAATGAAAGTCAGAATTACGTAAATATTCGAACAGTAACAAACAAAATTTTGCCTATCTGCACTGTTCAATGGATAAAGAAAACGGTCGCCAGCCTAACTAGGCAAGAGAATGATTAACATTCTCGTTCAAGTAAATAGTTGTTAGTAACTTTAATGGATAAACACAACCTATACTTTGTCACACGCGAGTGCAGTGAACTCTGACACATACATATGTTTACGGTAAGATTGAAACTAACAGAGCAGCAGAAACAATTTGCAAAATTATAACAGATACCGAAGCACACCATTACTTTCAGGGCTTGCACAAAGTGATTGGTCTTTATAACATTACTATTAATATGCACTTCTAATACACAAGAGATACAAACACTTAGCAAACATGAGTATATAACGTTTCACAACTGCAGCTTTCTCACTTTTACTACAGCGAAACACAATGTTGACAAAATTGCAAGAAACTGACTCAACTTTTAGAATTTACTACCGACAACAACGTGATCATTTACTTTATAAGCCTCAGTCTTAAGAACTTTTAATTTTGAAGTTAACAACAGCACTTTAATAAGCAGTTTTAATAGGAATATTTCAGCAAACAACATTTACTTTAACTCACTCTGTTGCCACATTTACTTTAACTTTCTCTTTACTACGTTCAAGAGGCATTAATTAGAGAAAAAAACACTGGTTTTTAATGTTCTTTCAGTAGGGACACTCGGTAATCACTTTAGCTCAAACGGAGAGGAACCTGAGAGGTGTTATGATGAGGAGAAAAATCAAGGTAGGTACATAAATTCAGATATAAATTACCTTGTATTTGAGCACACTAACACATTCATTAAGCTGATCCTTCACTGTACATCATTGTAGTATTCCGATGTAATGATTGCGCAATGTGGTGGCAACTGCATGTTGTTAGGTGGAATTGCAGGTAGAATTGCTGGACTCTGTCATTTCTTGGTGGCGATGATTGATACCAATCCTAGAATATTTCCAGCTATTTATCCATTCTTCCGAGGCATTGGAAAGCGGCAGGAAAAGCCTCTCTCGGAACCAGCAAGATATGCATCTTTTACATGGCAGTGCACGGACTTGTAGCTCGTCCCCGTCTCGTAGCTCGTCCCCGACTGACTATCAGTTCCACCTTTTCTACCCATGCCAACCACAATTTGCGCGCGCTACACAGATCCGTTCCCGAGGGGAACCACACTACCTCTTATACACAGAATTACTAAGATTCCTAAGTGAGGATCAGCAGTTTACATAACAGCAAACAAACGCATTGAATAACACAGAACATTTGCACATATTAACATTTCTACAAAAAATTATTCACACAGAAATTACAATTATATATAGTAAGTTTTGTTCCCTCCAAATGGGACAAAGAATTTAAATGACAGATATACTACTTTGCATAGAACCAAACCATGACATCAAAGTTTGTACAAAGAAAGGAGTATACAATTTTATGTTATCGATTCAAACAAACACATTTACAGAAGCACAGCAATGTAACATTAAATGAAACAAAAGCAAAATAAATCAGTACAGCATTAGAGCTATAGTGTTACAGACTGTAGTTGCTCACTTGACTGAAGAACAGAAGATGCACCAGAAATGACAGAGTATAAGACAGTCTGAAATATGGCTTCTTACAGCACTTAGAAAGTCTCTAGTAAATCAAAGGGAAATAATAGAGCAAATCTGAGTACATCTGCGATAGAAGAAAAATGAGGTGCATCCAATGAAAGGAAAATAATATCAGTAACTTAAAATTTACATAGGTTTACTTTAAAGTATCTAAATATCTTCATATTGTACCTTAGAATTAACTTCTTTTAAACACTTCATGTGATGTCAACAAATGACATCTCAGTTAAAGCTTTGACCCCTGTAAGCAATGTATCAGTATCTATTTTCTTTATTGATTTATTACGGTGTATTCATTTTGCTCCATGCAAATCATTGTCACATCATTATATCTGCCACGGTAACACAGCACCGAATGCTGTACAATACATAATATATTGTCATACCTGTGTATTTATTTGAGGAACACGCTACTATTCTGCCAGTAACTTTACTTTAATGTTGATTAAAACTGATATTAAAAACAATGGTAATTTAAAAATGATCAGTCGCATTTGGTAACTGACACCACCACTGGAAAGAGTACCGAAAAAACGTTTCTTGGAAGGAAATATAAATAATTGTTTAAAAAATATTTAACAAACTCGTGTCATTGTTAAAAAAATATTTAACATCTCGTGTCATCATTTAACTTGAACTCACTTACGAAAGAACCCTGATTTATTTAATACTGAACTAAGGTTTATTTAAATTTATTTTAAATGGTCTCAGTGTGACAGAATGTTTGTAATATTACTTTTGAAACGTCCCTTAGAAAAATTATACAAGACTGTGCTTAAACTGACGCTCAATATTTTTTTTAGCGCAACGCAATCTGACTTTCAGTAATCCCTACAAGAGAATGGCCCTGACTAAATTAACCTATACGTTTCACAAATCACTTACCTCACAAAAATCTTCGTTACTCGAACTACTGCAATACAGCGAGCGCTACTACTTCCAGCTAAATAAAAGATTCAAACTACGGAAGGCACTAACTACTAATAGGCATTGTTAGCAAATGAAAGATTTTGATTGAGAACAAACAATGTATTTACCTTAATAGTGTTCAAAGGTCATAATATATATAGCAGTTCATGACATCCATTCTTACAACTGTACTGTTTCTGATGGACACGCGTCCAGATCATCTGCTCTCAAAAATCCGCCATCTCTCTTCCCCACATCCACCACTGCTGGCGGCTCACCTCCAACTGCGCAACGCTACGCGCTGTTCACATCCAGCTGCCGCTGCCCAACACTACAATGGCAGGCAACAATGCAAACTAGCCACAGACTGCACACAGCACAGCCAGTGATTTTTCATACAGAGCGCTACGTAACGTTGCCAATAAGAAAACCTAAACAGCCTACTTACACTTTATTTAAATATTGCTATAACACTGTATATTATTTTCGTACAGAAAGCGATCACGTTGAGTCAAAATGATGTCTGTGGAACATAGCACGATGTATTTTTGATATGGATGGCTTTCAGACAATGAGCGTTAGACTGTGGCGGTACACTGCTGGAGTCAAGTGGGAAGAGAAACTTTCCGAGTGGTGCACGCAAGAGAGCGAGTGTATACACTTCTACGTTTGAAGTGGCAATAAGGCAGACCTGTCTGTGGTAACGTGTGTTATTCGCTCGTGTCTGGGATAGATTGTGGGTGGTATACGGTCGCTGCAGTACTTTACTTCTTGAAGGGACTCAACTTTCGTAAGACTGAATGTGTTCCAGAGCATAACTTTAATTTTTCCACTGGCATTACGGAACTGAGAATAAACAGAATGTGAGTTACTACTCATTAGCTCTCGTATGTTAATGTGTAAACTGCCATGCTGAACTCTTAATTATTTTGAGCTGGCGAATATTCTGTGTATTGTGTTCGCAAAATGGCTGTTGATCTGGCGAATTCTGCTGCTATTCTCGAAACACACTTGAAGCAATTTTACTGGAGACATTTACTGGAGTCATTTACTGGAGTCATTCCAGATATGGAAAGGGTCCTCCCGGACGCTATGAAGAGCGCAGGGTGCAGCCAACTGCAGGTGGTTGCTCACGTCGGTACCAATGATGTGTGTCACTTTGGATCAGAAGAGATTCCTTCTGGTTTCGAGCGACTAACAGAGGTGGTAAAGGCTGCCAGTCTTGCTTGCAAGATGAAAGCAGAGCTGACCATTTGCAGCATAGTCGACAGGACCGATTGCGTACCTCTGGAAGAGAGCCGAATGGAGGGTCTGAATCAGAGGCTCAGACGGTTCTCGGTCCGTGTAGGCTGCAAATTCCTCGACTTGCGCCAAGGGGTGCTTGGGTTTCGGGTTCCGCTGAATAGGTCAGGTGTCCATTATATGCAGGAGGCGGTTACACGGGTAGCAGGGGCTGTGTGGCGTCGGCTGGGCGGTTTTTTAGGTTAGAGGGTCTCGGAAAAACACAAGAAGAGATTCAGTCACAAAGGGTGCAGGCTGAACACAGGAACCATTGGTGTAACAGTTGTAAATGGTGGTAGCTGTGTTGGAAAGTACCAGAGCCCCAAGCGCTAATAGAAAGCACTGATGCTCAAATCGTTCTAGGCACTGAAAGCTGGCTAAAGCCGGGTATAAGCTCAGCTGAAATTTTTGCGAAGAACCTAACGGTATTCCGAAAGGATAGGCTTTCCACGGTTGGTGGTGGCGTGTTTGTTGCTGTCAGAAGTAGTTTATCTTACCGCCAAATTGAAGTAGAAAGTCCCTGTGAATTAGTATGGGCAGAGGTCATTGATGGCAACCGGAATAAAATAATAATTGGATCCTTTTACTGACCTCCCAATTCAGATGAAACAGTTGCTGAAAGTGTAGTGACTTTAATTTACCCTCGCTATACTGGCGAAAATTATTTCGAGCAGTTAGTTCATGAGCCCACGTGAATTGTAAACGGTTGTGAAAACACACTTGACCTCTTAGCAACAAATAATCCCGAGTTAATAACGAGCATCAAAACCGATTCAAGGATTAGAGAACACAAGGGATTAGCACACAGGGCTGTGGTAGCGAGATTGAATATTGTAATCCCCAAATCCTCGAAAAATAAGCGGAAAATTTCCCTATTCAAAAAATCAGATAAAAATTCACTTGACGCTTTCCTGAGAGACAATCTCGACTCATCCCAAATTATTAATATAAATGTAAATCAGATGTGGCTTAAATTCAAAGAAATAATATTGACAATAATTGAAAGATTTATACCAAATAAATTATCAAACGACGGAGCTGATCCTCCTTGGTACACAAAACGGGTTAGAACGATGTTGCAGAAACAACGAAATAAACATGCCAAATTCAAACAGACACAAAATCCCCAAGATTGGCGATCATTTACAGAATCTCGAAATTTTGCGCGGACTTCAATGCCAGATGCTTATAACATTTTCCACAACGAAAATTTGTAGCGAAACCTGGCAGAAAATCGAAAGAGATTCTGGTCGTATGTGAAGTATGTTAGTAGCAAGAAACAATCAATGCCTTCATTGCACGATAGCAATGGAGATACTATCGAAGACAGTGCTGCTAAACCACAGTTACCAATCACAGCCTTCCGCAATGCCTTCACAAAAGAATACGAAGTAAATATTACAGAATTCGAATCAAGAACCGCTGCCAACATGAGTAACGTAGAAGTAAATATCCTCGGAGTAGTGAAGCAACTTAAATCACTTAATAAAAGCAAGTCTTCTGGTCCAGACTGTATACCAATTAGGTTCCTTTCGGAGTGTGCTGATCCATTAGCTCCATACTTAACAATCACATACAACCGTTCGCTCTACGAAAGATCCGTACCCAAAGACTGGAAAGTTGCACAGGTCACACCAATATTCAAGAAAGGTAGTAGGAGTAATCCACTAAATTACACGCCCATATCGTTAACGTTGATAAGCAGCAGGATATTGGAACATATATTGTGTTCAAACATTATGAAGTACCTCGAAAAAAACTATTGACACACAATCAACATGGGTTTAGAAAACATCGTTCCTGTGAAACACAACTAGCTCTTTAGTCACGTGAAGTGTTGAGTGCTCTTGATAAGGGATTTCAGGTCGATTCCTTATTTCTGGAGTTTCGGAAAGCTTTTGAAACTGTTTGTAGAATGAAGGCTTTCACGACCGGGTGACATGGCTGTTGATATACTTTCCGGGATGTGAGATCGTGGTCCAAGTATATCAACAGATTTTGAAACTGTACCACACAAGCGGCTCGTAGTGAAATTGCGTGCTTATGGAATATCGTCTCAGTTATGTGACTGGATTTGTGATTTCCTGTCAGAGAGGTCACAGTTCGTAGTAATTGACGGAAAGTCGTCGAGTAAAACAGAAGCGATTTCTGGCGTTCCCCAAGGTAGTGTTATAGGCCCTTTGCTGTTCCTTATGTATATAAACGATTTGGGAGACAATCTGAGCAGCCGTCTTCTGTTGTTTGCTGATTCCGCTGTCGTTTATCGACTAATAAAGTCAATACAAGATAACGAAAAGTGTGAGGCCATCCACATGAGTGCTAAAAGGAACTCTTTAAACTTCGGTTACACGATAAATCAGTCAAATCTAAAGCCCTAAATTCAACTAAATACCTAGGAAGTACAATTACGAACAACGTAAATTGGAATGAACACATAGAAAATGTTGTGGGGAAGGCTAACCAAAGACTCCATTTTATTGGCAGGACACTTAGAAAATGTGACAGATCTACTACAAAGACTGCCTACACTACTCTTCTCTGTCCTCTGCTGCGCGGTGTGGGATCCCTACCAGATAGGACTGACGGAGTACATCAAAAAAGTTCAAAGAAAGGCAGCACGTTTTATATTATAGCGAAATATGGGTGAGAGTCCCACAGAAATGATACAGGATCTGCGCTGGACATCATTAAAAGAAAGCCGTTTTTCGTTGCGACGGAATCTTCTCACGAAATTATAATCACCAAATTTATCCTCCGAAAGCGAAAATATTTTATTGACACCGACCTACATAGGGAGGAACGATCACTACGATAAAATAAGGGGAATCACAGCTCGTACGGTAATATGTAGCTGTTCATTCTTTCCGCGCGCTATACGAGATTGGAATAATAGAGAATTGTGTAGATGGTACGATGAACCCTCTGCCAGAAACTTAAATGTAATTTGCATAGTATCCATGTAGATGTAGATATTTTCTGTCTGTTTTATAACTGATTATTGTACTATAACTTTCTGTATAGTTGAGATGTACCTTCTTGAATAAACGTTATTCAGAGTAATCTTCTGGTCTCGTCTACATCAGCTACTAACCTCAGAATAGAACCCTCATTATTAGTTATCCATCTATCGGTTATTTGTTGTAGCCAATACATACACTATTGTCTGCAGGAACATACATACAAGTTATTATTTACAGCGAGTAGACTGCTGGGTGTGACAACAGAGATGTGCGTCTCCACCCTGTGACATTACTGAGTTATTCTTTTTAAATTCAGGATACAGGACCCACTTATCTAAGATACGAGCAACATCTGATTAAGTTACAATTGGTTTGCTCGCATAGGATGCCAGTTAGAATATCTACTACTGCAGCAGGATATCTACACTCCTGGAAATGGAAAAAAGAACACATTGACACCGGTGTGTCAGACCCACCATACTTGCTCCGGACACTGCGAGAGGGCTGTACAAGCAATGATCACACGCACGGCACAGCGGACACACCAGGAACCACGGTGTTGGCCGTCGAATGGCGCTAGCTGCGCAGCATTTGTGCACCGCCGCCGTCAGTGTCAGCCAGTTTGCCGTGGCATACGGAGCTCCATCGCAGTCTTTAACACTGGTAGCATGCCGCGACAGCGTGGACGTGAACCGTATGTGCAGTTGACGGACTTTGAGCGAGGGCGTATAGTGGGCATGCGGGAGGCCGGGTGGACGTACCGCCGAATTGCTCAACATGTGGGGCGTGAAGTCTCCACAGTACATCGATGTTGTCGCCAGTGGTCGGCGGAAGGTGCACGTGCCCGTCGACCTGGGACCGGACCGCAGCGACGCACGGATGCACGCCAAGACCGTAGGATCCTACGCAGTGCCGTAGGGGACCGCACCGCCACTTCCCAGCAAATTAGGGACACTGTTGCTCCTGGGGTATCGGCGAGGACCATTCGCAACCGTCTCCATGAAGCTGGGCTACGGTCCCGCACACCGTTAGGCCGTCTTCCGCTCACGCCCCAACATCGTGCAGCCCGCCTCCAGTGGTGTCGCGACAGGCGTGAATGGAGGGACGAATGGAGACGTGTCGTCTTCAGCGATGAGAGTCGCTTCTGCCTTGGTGCCAATGATGGTCGTATGCGTGTTTGGCGCCGTGCAGGTGAACGCCACAATCAGGACTGCATACGACCGAGGCACACAGGGCCAACACCCGGCATCATGGTGTTGGGAGCGATCTCCTACACTGGCCGTACACCACTGGTGATCGTCGAGGGGACACTGAATAGTGCACGGTACATCCAAACCGTCATCGAACCCATCGTTCTCCCATTCCTAGACCGGCAAGGGAACTTGCTGTTCCAACAGGACAATGCACGTCCGCATGTATCCCGTGCCACCCAACGTGCTCTAGAAGGTGTAAGTCAACTACCCTGGCCAGCAAGATCTCCGGATCTGTCCCCCATTGAGCATGTTTGGGACTGGATGAAGCGTCGTCTCACGCGGTCTGGAGGTCCAGCACGAACGCTGGTCCAACTGAGGCGCCAGGTGGAAATGGCATGGCAAGCCGTTCCACAGGACTACATCCAGCATCTCTACGATCGTCTCCATGGGAGAATAGCAGCCTGCATTGCTGCGAAAGGTGGATATACACTGTACTAGTGCCGACATTGTGCATGCTCTGTTGCCTGTGTCTATGTGCCTGTGGTTCTGTCAGTGTGATCATGTGATGTATCTGACCCCAGGAATGTGTCAATAAAGTTTCCCCTTCCTGGGACAATGAATTCACGGTGTTCTTATTTCAATTTCCAGGAGTGTATAAGAGAAAGTTTTATGTTCCATGCCATTCAATAGAGGGAGGACTACGTACCATGACGCATAACATTGTTACCTATCAAATAAGGTAAATAAAACGCCAGTCGAACAAAAAGTGCAAAAGAGGACTCCATGTCTGTAGTGTGTGCTTTCTAATCGACATAAAATAGTCAAAACGCCTACCGTCACAATGGAGCTAAAAAAAGTCAGAAGGGGCATTTGCCCTTGGAGACCATTTCCTTAGTCGTGCGGTAGCGTTCTCGCTTCCCACGCCCGGGTTCCCGGGTTTGATTCCCGGCGGGGTCAGGGATTTTCTCTGCCTCGTGATGACTGGGTGTTGTGTGACGTCCTTAGGTTAGTTAGGTTTAAGTAGTTCTAAGTTCTAGGGGACTGATGACCATAGAAGTTAAGTCCCATAGTGCTCAGAGCCATTTCCTTACCCATTGTAAAGAAATGTCTAAATCACCGTACATATTAATTTTCGATAGGTGTCCAACAGAACTTCAAAGTAATAAAATCTACTTCTACATCCCACTACTCTGCAATTCACATCCAAGTACTTTGCACAGAACTTACATAACCACTTCCAGACTATTTCTCGGCCGTTCCACTTTTGAATATCTCGTGGTAAGAAAGAATACCTAAATCGATCCGTGGGAGCTCTGAATTCTGTTACTTTATTCAAACGGTTATTTCTCCCTATGTAGGCGAGAGTTAAATTAATTTTTCATTCGAAGGAGAAATTTGGTAAATGTAATTTTCCGATATGATCTCACTGAAACGAAAAACGGCTTAATTTTAATGATCCTCGTCCCATCTAACATATCTTATCACTGGATCTCTCCCTGTTCCACTTCTTTGAAGTTTTTCGATGTCCTCCGTCAATCCTGTCTCGTGAGTATCCTACTGTGCAGCAGTGTTCCAAAAGAAGATGTAGAAGCGTGGTGTAGATGGCCTCTTTAGTAGATTTATTGCATCTTCTAAGTGCTCCGCCAATAAAACACAGTCGTTGTGTCACCTTTCCTCCATAACTTTCTATGTAATATTTTCAGTTTAAGTTGTTCATAATTGCATTCGCTAGGTATTTAGTTCAATCGATAAGTTCAAATTTGCATTGTTTATCGTGTAACCGATACGTAAGAGATTCTTTTTAGTGCTCATATGGAGGACCTCACACTTTTTATCGTTAAAGCTGAATTGCCACTTTTCGCACAATACAGATATCATGTTTAAATCGTTTTGTAAATCACATTTATATTCTGATGACTTTACTGGACGGTAAACGACCGCAAACAATCTAAGAGGGCTGTTCACACTGTTTTTCAAATAGTTAATATACATTAGAAATAGGAGAAGGCAATTACGCTTGCAAGTCTTCTTTGAAAGACATGTTATTCGTACAGTCTCAGCAGAGGCCATTCTCGAAACTTCTTAGAGCACTATTTAACGCATACATATCTGTAATTTGTTAAATTAATATTTTTAAATTTTCATATCAGTTTCCCGTGAATGAAGCAGTGACCATTTTTACGATCAAATCATTTTGGCTCACCCTGTTCGTCGGAAACAGTTGAATTTAAACTAAAAAGAAAGTCCGCTCTGAAAGGGAAGATAAATATTTAAAAATTACGTATGACGTTAACATTTTAATTGATTAGTCACCTCCGACGGCGGATCATTTATGAGACGTACGTCAACGGTTAAATCTGATACTCAGTTTCGCAAATTAAGAATAGAGTTAAACTTTCCATAGCCATGGATGAATTTCTGTAAAGTGTACAGAAAAAAAAATTATGAATGCAAGTTTAACCACATAAAAATTACTGGATAATAATACTTTAAAAAAATATGTCGAGCTAATGCCGTTTCCACTCGAGTAATTCTAAGACGAAACTATTCAAGACGCAACATAATCAAAATTCCGTTGATGACAGCCACATCTTCGTGCTATGTCGTGTACTTTTTACCTCACCGACGTTCTCAGCGTCAGATCTTCCCTGGTGGCCTTGTAGCATTACTGATAGAGGATAGAGCGGATCAGGTTATGGTTGTGGAGGGGGGGGGCGTAATCAGTTATTGTTAGTTGCACAATACACACAAAATTTTATTTTTCTAGGAACCACTTAATTACACATTGCCTTAAAAACGATCGATTAAACCAATACGTCTGAATGCCTAGTTAAGAAAACTTGCAAATACCTCCTGGGCTGAAAGTCCAAAACCGCACCAGAAGCTGAAGGCCTGAACACAAGTTATAAAAATTTCTGTAAAGAATACACGCAGCTGAAGGCCTTTCTTAAAAAGAAACATTTCACGTAAATACTCAGCTAAAGGCCACACACAAGACATTGAACAACTGAGGGCTTAAGGCCTCGATAACAAGAATTTCAGATAGAACGAACTTTCAAAATTTGGTTTTTAAGCAAATCAATCTTCAGATTTTAATTTAAGTCGGCTGAAGGCCTTATTTTAAAAGTTAGACTAAATTATTAGACGGCTACAGGTTTCACACAGTTTATCAGACTAAAATGAAAATCACAATGTAAAACCAACAGAACGGTGGTGCTCCGAAAAGAAAGAAATATGAACAAACAACTAAAAGGCTGTCGAACTACATGCCGTGCCAGACAGCATCAACACGGTGAGGAAAAAAACACTGCCGATTATGGCATGTAACTGGGGAGTTAACGGCCACAAGGCAGAAAATATCGCTGGTGCGCTTCACTGATAAGTAACAAACAATTTAATAGTAAAAGACTGTACAGGAAGATGGCTGAAAAATTTCGCCGACTCCAACACACCATACGTTGCTGCTAGCTGGAACGGCCCAGGAAGCAACAACCGGCAAAGAACGAAGAGATGTCACACCAGTTGAGGTTTCATGACAGGTTAACTGATCACTCAACTTCAGTGTCCAGGTTCAGTGGGCAACGAACTTTGTAGCTCTCGCAGCTAGTGCCTCCAAATCCGACCACGCATGCACACCACCAACAGTCCTGGCATGACCACGCGCTGCGGAGACTTCCTCGCCTCTCTGTCCCAAACGACCGACTACATGCAGCATGCACACAGCATAAAAATAGCTGCTGAATCAAAACCACACAAGCTACACACTATTCCACGAAAACACTTCTACAAACACTCGAACAATACTAAAACCAGTGACTGTGGAACAACAAGGACGAATCACAAGTCGACACACACGGGGAACACGGAAGCGGTCGGCAGGCAAATACACATCGTACGATGAGACGAACGGCCGAACGACCAGCTGAGGCCGTCCATACTCAGGTCATGTGTGTCGGCAACGGTTGGGCGAGTCACGGCTGTCTGGACCTCACTGCTGCTCCATTCCGACTCAAATCCCGACACACGACGACCCGGAAGTGCTAACGGCTGCTCCAAAGATAGTACGACAGTACTCTTATCGATAAGCACTGCTACTGCCACTCACGGGCAGGCAAGCCAGAAATTTAGTGACGCCAGTAAATCTACATCTACATCTACATCTATACTCCGCGAGCCACCTTACGGTGTGTGGCGGAGGGTACTTATTGTACCACTATCTGATCCCCCCTTCCCTGTTCCATTCACGAATTGTGCGTGGGAAGAACGACTGCTTGTAAGTCTCCGTATTTGCTCTAATTTCTCGGATCTTTTCGTTGTGATCATTACGCGAGATATATGTGGGCGGTAGTAATATGTTGCCCATCTCTTCCCGGAATGTGCTCTCTCGTAATTTCGATAATAAACCTCTCCGTATTGCGTAACGCCTTTCTTGAAGTGTCCGCCACTGGAGCTTGTTCAGCATCTCCGTAACGCTCTCGCGCTGACTAAATGTCCCCATGACGAATCGCGCTGCTTTTCGCTGGATCATGTCTATCTCTTCTATTAATCCAACCTGGTGAGGGTCCCATACTGATGAGCAATACTCAAGAATCGGACGAACAAGCGTTTTGTAAGCTACTTCTTTCGTCGATGAGTCACATTTTCTTAGAATTCTTCCTATGAATCTCAACCTGGCGCCTGCTTTTCCCACTATTTGTTTTATGTGATCATTCCACTTCAGATCGCTCCGGATAGTAACTCCTAGGTATTTTACGGTCGTTACCGCTTCCAATGATTTACCACCTATGGCATAATCGTACTGGAATGGATTTCTGCCCCTATGTATGCGCATTATATTACATTTATCTACGTTTAGGGAAAGCTGCCAGCTGTCGCACCATGCATTAATCGTCTGCAGGTCTTCCTGGAGTACGTACGAGTCTTCTGATGTTGCTACTTTCTTGTAGACAACCGTGTCATCTGCAAATAGTCTCACAGAGCTACCGATGTTGTCAACTAAGTCATTTATGTATATTGTAAACAATAAAGGTCCTATCACGCTTCCTTGCGGTACTCCAGAAATTACCTCTACATCTGCAGATTTTGAACCGTTAAGAATGACATGTTGTGTTCTTTCTTCTAGGAAATCCTGAATCCAATCACAAACCTGGTCCGATATTCCGTAAGCTCGTATTTTTTTCACTAAACGTAAGTGCGGAACCGTATCAAATGCCTTCCTGAAGTCCAGGAATACGGCATCAATCTGCTCGCCAGTGTCTACGGCACTGTGAATTTCTTGGGCAAACAGGGCGAGCTGAGTTTCACATGATCTCTGTTTGCGGAATCCATGTTGGTTATGATGAAGGAGATTTGTATTATCTAAGAACGTCATAATACGAGAACACAAAACATGTTCCATTATTCTACAACAGATTGACGTAAGCGAAATAGGCCTATAATTATTCGCATCTGATTTATGACCCTTCTTGAAAATGGGAACGACCTGCGCTTTCTTCCAGTCGCTAGGTACTTTACGTTCTTCCAGCGATCTACGATAAATTGCTGATAGAAAGGGGGCAAGTTCTTTAGCATAATCACTGTAGAATCTTAAGGGTATCTCGTCTGGTCCGGATGCTTTTCCGCTACTAAGTGATAGCAGTTGTTTTTCAATTCCGATATCGTTTATTTCAATATTTTCCATTTTGGCGTCCGTGCGACGGCTGAAGTATGGGACCGTGTTACGATTTTCCGCAGTGAAACAGTTTCGGAACACTGAATTCAGTATTTCTGCCTTTCTTCGGTCGTCCTCTGTTTCGATGCCATCGTGGTCAACGAGTGACTGAATAGGGGATTTAGATCCGCTTACCGATTTTACATATGACCAAAACTTTTTAGGGTTCTTGTTTAGATTGTTTGCCAATGTTTTATGTTCGAATTCGTTGAATGCTTCTCTCATTGCTCTCTTTACGCTCTTTTCCGCTTCGTTCAGCTTTTCCTTATCAGCTATGATTCGACTACTCTTAAACCTATGATGAAGCTTTCTTTGTTTCCGTAGTACCTTTCGTACATGATTGTTATACCACGGTGGATCTTTCCCCTCGCTTTGGACCTTAGTCGGTACGAACTTATCTAAGGCGTACTGGACGATGTTTCTGAATTTTTTCCATTTTTGTTCCACATCCTCTTCCTCAGAAATGAACGTTTGATGGTGGTCACTCAGATATTCTGCGATTTGTGCCCTATCACTCTTGTTAAGCAAATATATTTTCCTTCCTTTCTTGGCATTTCTTATTACACTTGTAGTCATTGATGCAACCACTGACTTATGATCACTGATACCCTCTTCTACATACACGGAGTCGAAAAGTTCCGGTCTATTTGTTGCTATGAGGTCTAAAACGTTAGCTTCACGAGTTGGTTCTCTAACTATCTGCTCGAAGTAATTCTCGGACAAGGCAGTCAGGATAATGTCACAAGAGTCTCTGTCCCTGGCTCCAGTTCTGATTGTGTGACTGTCCCATTCTATACCTGGTAGATTGAAGTCTCCCCCTATTACAATAGTATGATCATGAAACTTCTTCACGACGTTCTGCAGGTTCTCTCTGAGGCGCTCAACTACTACGGTTGCTGATGCAGGTGGTCTATAGAAGCATCCGACTATCATATCTGACCCACCTTTGATACTTAGCTTAACCCAGATTATTTCACATTCGCATTCGCTAATAACTTCACTGGATATTATTGAATTCTTTACTGCTATAAATACTCCTCCACCATTGGCGTTTATCCTATCCTTGCGGTAAATATTCCATTCTGTGTCTAGGATTTCGTTACTGTTCACTTCTGGTTTTAACCAACTTTCCGTTCCTAATACTATATGCGCACTATTTCCTTCAATAAGAGATACTAATTCAGGAACCTTGCCCTGGATACTCCTGCAGTTTACCAATATTACGTTAACTTTTCCTGTTTTTGGTCTCTGAGGACGGACGTTCTTTATCAACGATGATAATGTCCTCTCTGATAAGCCGTCAGGTATTTTATCGTTTCGCCCAAGGGGGGGTCCCTCTAACCTAAAAAACCCCCGTGTGCACGCCACACGTACTCTGCTACCCTAGTAGCTGCTTCCGGTGTGTAGTGCACGCCTGACCTGTCTAGGGGGGCCCTACAGTTCTCCACCCAATAACGGAGGTCGATGAATTTGCAACCATTATAGTCGCAGAGTCGTCTGAGCCTCTGGTTTAGACCCTCCACACGGCTCCAAACCAGAGGACCGCGATCGACTCTGGGCACTATGCTGCAGATATTAAGCTCAGCTTGCACTCCGCGTGCGATGCTGGTTGTCTTCACCAAATCAGCCAGCCGCCGGAAGGAACCAAGGATGGCCTCAGAACCCAAGCGGCAGGCGTCATTCGTTCCGACATGTGCTACTATCTGCAGCCGGTCACACCCAGTGCGTTCAATAGCTGCCGGAAGGGCCTCCTCCACATTACGGACGGGACCCCCCCCCCCCCCCCCCCCCGGCAGGCACACCGAGTGCACACTGGCATTCTTCCCCGACCTACCCGCTATTTTCCTGAGGGGCTCCATAACCCGCCTAACGTTGGAGCTCCCTATAAGTAATAGGCCCGCCCTCTGTGACTGTCGGGACCTTGCCGGAGAATCGGCCACTGGCCCAACAGGCGAGGCATCCTGTGGTGGCTCGGAAACGATGTCATCACCACTAGGAAGCACCCCGTACCTGTTGGAAAGGGGTAAGGCAGCTGCCACGCGGCCAGATCCCACCTTCGCCTTTCGGCCAGGCACGCGCGAGCCCACCACTGTCCGCCATTCACCCTGGAGTGATGGCTGACCGGTAAGATGCTCACTGCCGGAAGACGCAGCGACATCAGGGGTTCCATGTGATTCCAAGGCCATCGAAGTAGGCATAGGTCTCACCACAGTTGCCCCAACGCCACTACGGGCCGACGCCTGCGCCTCGAGCTCGATGAGCCTAACAGACAAAGCCTCCACCTGCCCCCGAAGAGTGGCCAATTCTCCTTGCGTCCGCTCACAACAACCACAGTCCCTACACATGACTATGTTTACCCTACCCTATACGGTGACAAATTCCCAAGATAATCTTCTGATGAGCTACTCTGATAATCAAGAAACACTCACTGAAATACGAGACGCGAAAACTACGCTAGGTTTTCCCAGAAAAACTATTTAAAAGCTAAGCGCAGCAAATAAGTACAAAAACGCTTTATACAAACAGTACTCGCTGCTGCTGGTGCTCTCGCTCTGGCTGTCACAAGACACAAGACAATCGAATAATGGCTCTGAGCACTATGGGACTTAACATCTGAGGTCATCAGTCCCCTAGAACTTAGAACTACTTAAACCTAACTAACCTAAGGACATCACAGACATCCATTTGCGAGGCAGGTTTCGAACCTTCGACCGTAGCGGTCTTGCAGTTCCACACTGAAGCGCCTCCAACCGCTCGGCCACACCGGCCGGGTAAATCGAATAAGAGACGGGATGGCAGTACCTCAAAGACGTCAAGTAATAAATGGCACGAACACGAGCCGCACATAGCTCAATTACCTTATTTACCTGTTCTAATTTTCTACCGGCAGTTGCGTCCCCATGGATCTGCATGAAAACTAACTGGCGAAAGTAGGCTAATTCAAATGATATTGTCCGCTTCCGATCTACAGCCCAAACCACGTTAACTGCATTTTGATATTGAATAACCTACTATTTATGGACTGACCGCGTCTCATTCATTATAATTTATGAACAGATAAAGGGTAAGCCACATACCGTTCTCTTGGTTTTCCTGTGGTGTGATTGTTCAAATGCAGTAATTTAACACAGGAGGACCCAAAAGTTTAAGTGTGGCAAGTAAATAATTAGCCTCTTCCCTAATTACATTGTCCTTGTTAGCAGAAGGGCATATCAAAACGAAAACGATGTGCACAATAAATATCATTTGGAACTAACTCAGTTCACAGTCTGATTCCATTGTCACAGTAAGCATTACCGAAGCTGGATACAGTTCTTGAGATTGATTGCCAGTTCAGAGTGAATAATTGAAAACAGAAGTGAATAAAAGGAATGATATCCCATGTGCGGAATTTCGATAAAGCTGTGCACATTGTACGAATTGTAAGCTGTGCTAACTCGTCTACGGCAAATTCTTCAACACAGATCGTCTCACAACCTACCGCAGATGACTAGAATGACTTGCAGCAGCTTCTCTTTTGTAAGATTACAATAATTAAAACTGATGTTATCTGTTGTTGTTTACTGAATTCTACAATTTTCAAATTAAAAATTTACATTCCACATTAGCTGAATAGTGACGAGAGAATGTGAAGATGTGGATACAAGAGCAATTTCTATTGAATTATATGGGATTCTACTTCAGTAAAAATGTTTTAACTCAGAATCCTAATTACTTCGAAACCAAATGAATGCCAGATTTGCTAACATATTTTCAGCTTCAACTGCATAAATAATCCACTTATTTATACAGGGTGTCCCATTTATCTTGACCACCCTAAATAACTGTTTGTCCAGATGCAAATTACAAAATGTTTCAAGCAAATATTCTTTAGCCGTCAGGGGGACATCAATCAGCATGATTGCCTTCGTTATAGCTTTGTTTTTTATAGAGCTATGAACAGTGGTATGATTTTTTAAATTGCACCCTGTATTTTTTATTCGATAATTTATTTCCTCTCCTAAAGATCTATAAAAATGTATCACAACGTACCACTCACTGAAACACAACGTAATTAATTACATAACACAACACTGACGTTGACGCTACCAGCCCTTAATGCAGGTACTCGGAGTAAAGGAACACGTCCACATGCTGACGTTGACAGAGGACGAATGTAAACATAAGTAGAATGCACACCCGTCATTCCGTCACCCATCGTGAGTTAAAGAGTTGTGTCAGTAGAATGGACAACAACGAAATGGAAGTAGAAATGCTACTCGTCTATGGGGAATGAATGTTAGCAGAACAGTAATTACAATACTCTTTTCTTATGTAAAGGTACATTTAGTAGAGTAGTTTAGTCCTTTTAAATCCTATAGTGTAGAGTAGGCATACAGTGAAGGCTGTCCGTTCTACAAACTGCATCGACATAGCGTTTCTTTTATTATTGTTGAAGGTAGGCGACATGCTGCGCAGGCAGCGGAACCTTACAGAGAGCGATATCCTGACAAGAACCCACCTTCCCGACGGATGTTTTCTCGTCTTGTTGCGACGCTTCAGTAAACGGGAAGTTTCAACCCACGACAACGCAATCGTCATAGCACTCGCACAGACGAAGCTGCCAAAGTTACTGTTCTCCCTGCCGTTGCTATGAATCCACGTGTGAGCACAAGTGTAAGTAGGCTGTTTATGTTTTCTTATTGGCAACGTTGCGTAGCGCTCTGTACGAAAATCACTGGCTGTGCTGTGTGCAGTCTGTGGCTAGTTTGCATTGTTGTCTGCCATTGTAGTGTTGGGCAGCGGCAGCTGGATGTGAACAGCGCGTAGCGTTGCGCAGTTGGAGGTGAGCCGCCAGCAGTGGGTATTTGTTTTCTTCCTGTCTCTGTGTAGTTTCATAGAATTTTTTTTTCTTCTAATACTAAGCTACATTCACTATGATGAGGAATACTGTTATCCTCAAATATAATTGGCATTAATAATATGTTATTTACCTTGTAAAGATGTTTAGACATTATTTATTCTGTTTTATTTTAATGCTCATGTGTAAAGTTGATGTTTCAAAAGTTATTCTGATCTTTTATGTATGTACTCATGTCATAATTCCTGTAACACTGATGTATATGTTATTTCGATTCTTTTGTCAAGCTTGTACTACGAATGTTATCTGTATTGTTATGTTCTTTAATAATGTTTTCTGTATTTCTGTAATTGTATTCTCATGTTATAAAATTGTAATTGACACCAGTTCATCAAATTAAGTAACTTGTAAGTTACATTTCACTGCACACGTTTCTGTTGGTCATAGTATATGGACAATATGTGAGAAGTAGGGACTGTTCGTGTTTGCACGTATGTTAATAATTTAGCTAGGGACTGGATAACAGCATTGCTGGTTCTAAGGACAATTAAAAAAAAAATTTGTAAGTGCACAAGTGGTGGTTATGGACTTGCTCTATTATCTGCAAGACTTTTCGATGGTGATTGTGCACCCGCACAGTCACAACAGATGGCTGCTGGCCATCTCTACAAGGACTACAGTGGGTCTGCATCTTTGATGGCCCACCAATACCACAATCTCTACCAGGACTACAGTGGGTCTACTCTGTGATGACCTACCTACCAATATTCATCAACTTCGACTGACTCTCCTGTGGGTTTGCTCTGTTGTGGCCCATTACCTGTCAGCATGTCAAGAGTCAGCACTGTCTTTCTGTTGGAAGGACAACACTACTTCTTCAAGACTGCATGGACATCCACTACTTCCGTGTGCATTGTCTTTTACTGCTCAGACTTTGATGAAAGAAACGGCAGTTTTACTGTGATGAATGATCTGGACTGTCTTTATGGACTGAGAAAATTTTAGCTTTTGACCAACATTATATAAATAAGTGTGTGCATTTGATATCTTTGTTATTGTAATTATGAAAAATTTTTTCAAATCATTATTGGCCACTGCCCAAAAATATTTTGTAAAATTTTTTGTGGGGAGCATGGGGGCTATGTAAGTAGGCTGTTTATGTTTTCTTATTGGCAACGTTACGTAGCGCTCTGTACGAAAATCACTGGCTGTGCTGTGTGCAGTCTGTGGCTAGTTTGCATTGTTGTCTGCCATTGTAGTGTTGGGCAGCGGCAGCTGGATGTGAACAGCGCGTAGCGTTGCGCAGTTGGAGATGAGCCGCCAGCAGTGGTGGATGTGGGGAGAGAGATGGCGGAGTTTTGTAATTTGTCATGAACTGCTATATATATTATGATTATTAATGTAAATACAGTGTTTGTTCTCTATTAAAATTTTTCATTTGCTAACTATCCCTATCAGTAGTTAGTGCCTTCAGTAGTTTGAATCTTTTATTTAGCTGGCAGTAGTGGCGCTCGCTGTATTGCAGTAGTTCCAGTAACGAAGATTTTTGTGAGGTAAGTTATTTGTGAAAGGTATAGTTTAATGTTAGTCAGGGCCATTGTTTTGTAGGGATTTCTGAAAGTCAGATTGCGTTGCGCTAAAAAATATTGTGTGTCAGTTTAAGCACAGTCGTGTATAAATTGTTCTAAGGGGACGTTTCATAAGACAGCTTGAACACGAAATTGGCATTCCTTAAACTAGTGTACATCGTATTCTTACACGTCACCGGTTTCATCCTTACCATGTACACCTACATCAAGAATTGCATGGGAATGATTTCCAGAATCGTGTACAGTTCTGTCAGTGGGCACAGCAGCAAATCCTCGCCAACCCGAACTTCTTCTCCAATGTTCTATTCACCGATGAATGTTTCTTCTCAAACAAAGGTCAGGTAAATACAAGGAACATGAATTATTGGTCCAACGACAACCCACGATGGCTTAGACAGATGGAACATCAGCGTCAATGGAGAGTTAATGTCTGGTGTGGGATGCTTGGTACTACAATTATTCGCCCTTATTTCGTCAATGATAGTCTGAACTGCACAGGGTATGCCAACATTGTCAACATTGGACAGATGTGTTGGGCAGTGTCTCTAGTATCCCCGTCGATCGTATCTCGTCGCTCTTTTCAGTTTTGAGTGAAGAGTGAGCACGTAAAGATGGTGGTGGTGGTGACGGTTAGTGTTTAACGTCCCGTCGACAACGAGGTCATTAGAGACGGAGCGCAAGCTCGGGTTAGGGAAGGATTGGGAAGGAAATCGGCCGTACCCTTTCAAAGGAACCATCCCGGCATTTGCCTGAAACGATTTAGGGAAATCACGGAAAATCTAAATCAGGATGGCCGGAGACGGGATTGAACCGTCGTCCTCCCGAATGCGAGGCCAGTGTGCTAACCACTGCGCCACCTCGCTCGGTACGTAATGATGCGTAGGGAACAGCGTCTCCCGCCAAGTATGAGGGCCTGGTTAGAGATTTCGCCTATGCCATGCAGCCCACATAACACAACTGTCGAGCAGTTCCTTCTTCATGCCAATTCTCGGCCGCTCACTGCAGGGGAAATGAAGACGCTCCTACAGCGTTTCCCATGAGAAGTGTTTGATCACCCACAATACAGTCCGTAATTGGCTCCCCCTGAGTCTCATCTCTGCTCACAAGAACCGCTGGCTATGAAGACAAAATTTTTCCACCAACAACGAGCAGCAGCCCAGTGCAGATAACTTACCGAGAGCACAGGCGACTGCTTTCTATGACGACGATATTGGAAAGTTGATACAATACTACGACAAAACTGGAAGTTGGAGCGGCGACTATGTAGAGAAGGAGGTGGAAGATGTACCTAATTGTTGCAAATAAAACTTTTCTCGTTTTGACTGTGGTTTCCATTTCGCGACCGGTCGGAAATTACTTTCTGGACAACCCTCGTATATAAATATATATATATAGGGTGATTCCGTGATGATGTTACAAACTTTCAAGGATGATGGAGACGAATAAATCTATCGATTTGAGTAAGGGTCCCTGCTTGGGAAATGAGCAAGTCGAAAGTTGCAAGTGAAAACCATTCTGATACCTCTTACAGTGGAAAACATGTATCAGTACTGTACTTGCTAAGATGGTAGGGTACGCAACTTTGAGAGGTGGTAGTATGGACCAAGACAAGAAGAGAATTCTGGTAAACATGGGATCTAAACATGTATACGTAATGAGCTATGAGCACATCTTGATCCTCACTAGTGTGAAACACATCTCCTATATTGACCAAGTGCCAACAGCTCTTAAAGTATACATTTTAAATTCCTTGTTTACTGGAGATTTTTCATCGATGTGGTCCATACCACCACCTCAAAATTTGCCTACCCTACAATTATAGCAACTACAGTACATGTATTCTACTGTCAGAGCTACCAGAATGGTTTTCACTTGTAACTTTCGACTCATTCATTTCCGAATCAGGGCTCTTACCTCAAATTGATACATTTATCCACCATCTTTAAAAGTTTGTGACATCATCAAGGAATCACCCTGTGCATACATACATCTACAGCAAACAGTGCCTACACCTTTGACGCTCTAAACTGTCGTTGCAGGACATTGTCGACCTTGGGTTTCTATGTAAAACTTGGTCCACAAAGTTCTATCTACAATTTCTTGACGTATGTAACATGAATTGGCAACGGCCTTGCCGCAGTGGCTACACCGGTTCCCGTGAGATCACCGAAGTTAAGCGCTGTTGGGCGTAGTCGGCACTTGGATGGGTGACCATCCAGCCGCCGTGCGCTGTTGCCATTTTTCGGGGTGCGCTCAGCCTCTTGATGCCAATTGAGGAGCTACTCGGCGGAATAGTAGCGGTTTCGGTCAAGAATACCACCATAACGACCGGGAGAGCGGTTTGCTGACCTCACGCCCCTCCTATCCGCATCCTCCACTGAGGATGACACGGCGGTCGGATGGTCCCGGTAGGCCACTCGTAGCGTGGAGTGATAAAAAATATAACATGAATTGTGAAAGACCATGTATTTTTGATCTACCTTATCTGTAAGTTGGTGATGAGATATACAGGGCTATTACAAATGATTGAAGCGATTTCATAAATTCACTGTAACTCCATTCATTGACATATGGTCACGACACACTACAGATACGTAGAAAAACTCATAAAGTTTTGTTCGGCTGAAGCCGCACTTCAAGTTTCTGCCGCCAAAACGCTCGAGAGCGCAGTGAGACAAAATGGCGACAGGAGCCGAGAAAGCGTGTTTCGTGCTTTAAAAGCACTCACATCAGTCAGTCATAACAGTGCAACGACACTTCAGGACGGTTCAACAAAGATCCACCAGCTGCTAACTCCATTTTGTACAATCTCACGGTTTAAAGTTTACAGCCCCTTTTTCTTCTGCGAAAAAAACGTTACAGGACACGTGTATCTGGACATGCTGCAAAATTGGCTCATGCCACAACTGGAGACCGACAGCGCCGACGTCATATTTCAACAGGATGGTGCTCCACCGCACTTCCATCATGATTTTCGGCATTTCTTAAACAGGAGATTGGAAAACCGATGCATCGGTCGTGGTGGAGATCACGATCAGCAATTCATGTCATGGCCTTCACGCTCTCCCGACTTAACCCCATGCGATTTCTTTCTGTGGGGTTATGTGAAAGCTTCAGTGTTTAAACCTCCTCTACCAAGAAACTTGCCAGAACTGCGAGCTCGCATCAACGATGCTTTCGAACTCATTGATGGGGACATGCTGCGCCCAGTGTGGGAGGAACTAGATTATCGGCTTGATGTCTGCCGAATCACTAAAGGGGCACATATCGAACATTTGTGAATACCTAAATAAACTTTTTGAGTTTTTGTATGTGTGTGCAAAGCATTGTGAAAATATCTCAAATAATAAAGTTATTGTAGAGCTGTGAAATCGCTTCAATCACTTGTAATAACCCTGTAAGTTTATATATGAACTAAGTTTGAAATTACTGGCAGCTGTAATTGACATGACGTTTAGATAAAATAAGTATCCTGTTAACGAAATGAAAGTAACGGATAGTAAAGTTAAGCTAGCTGTTCAATATAAATAACATTATTCAAGATATCTGCAAAAAAAGTAATTGTGGCGAAAAGAAACTATTGGGTGGGAAGAATCTACCGCCGTCTTTACGGCGTGTGGTGCCTTCACCTCCACATCCATACTATAATTTGAATTTCCAAATTGGTATTATGTGTTGGGGCTTGATGTTTGCAACATTTTCCTGGACCGTAAGTGCGGTTTGACACGCCCTTAATGAGGTATGCATCATCCCGTGTTCTCCTTTGCACGTCAAAAGCGTTGTTATACGACGGCAAATGAGACGCCGTGTCGGCTGCGAGTAAACCAGACCGCAGCAGAGAGTGAAGGGACGGTGGGTCCGTAACTAACACTGTGTATGCCAACGGCTGTGGGCTAGGGGCGCCCCCGCCTCTCTTTCGCTGGGTTCGCCAATACCTGTCGGCCGCGCCGCGCCTCGCAGCAGACGTGCCCTCAGACCGCAGTGGGCTCCGCTATGCATGTGGAATGCGGCTTCCCGCAGCTCCTAACCCCGACATAGCACACAGGTAGCAGGCAGCAGGTAGCGACCACACGTGCAGCCGAGATTCAGATCCCCACACACGTCGAGAGGTAGTCACAAAGTTTTATGAAATACCTCGAAGTAACAAAGTTACGTACTTAATGTCTCTTTCAAGTGCTTCTACTCAGATCCCCCACGTAGATTGACGCAATGTGTTACGTTTCTTTTGCTAACTTCTGTCCGTTATACCGTATGATTGTATCATTATACAGAATGCTGTATTCTGGCAGCAAATAATACTACACAGGAATGTATAATTAACTGAGTTGTTGTGATGTCACACACTTGAATCTCATGTCCACCATGTGAGTTGCCTCAAACGTTAGCTTCTGGGGAAACTCTTTCGATCAAAAATTCTCGCTTGTGTCATTTACGACTGCACTAATAATTCTGATTAAAGTGTAGAGGAATCACGTTTAATTGGTAATAGGACTCATTCAAACGATATTTTCTTTCCAGCATGAGATTTTCACTCTGCAGCGGAGTGTGCGCTGATATGAAACTTCCTGGCAGATTAAAAGTGTGTGCCCGACCGAGACTCGAACTCGGGACCTTTGCCTTTCGCGGACAAGTGCTGTACCATCTGAGCTACCGAAGCACGACTCAGGCCCGGTCCTCACAGCTTTACTTCTGCCAGTATCTCGTCTTCTACCTTCCAAACTTTACAGAAGCTCTCCTGCGAACCTTGCAGAACTAGCACTCCTGAAAGAAAGGATACTGCGGATACGTGGCTTAGCCACAGCCTGGGGGATGTTTCCAGAATTTGAGATTTTCCCTCTGCAGCGAAGAGTGGAGTTTGGAAGGTAGGAGACGAGATATTGGCAGAAGTAAAGCTGTGAGGACCGGGCGTGAGTCGTGCTTCGGTAGCTCAGATGGTAGAGCACTTGCCCGCGAAAGGCAAAGGTCCCGAGTTCGAGTCTCGGTCGGGCACACAGTTTAATCTGCCAGGAAGTTTCATATCAGCGCACACTCCGCTGCAGAGTGAAAATCTCATTCTGGAAACATCCCACGGGCTGTGGCTAAGCCATGTCTCCGCAGTATCCTTTCTTTCAGGGGTGCTAGTTCTGCAAGGTTCGCAGGAGAGCTTCTGTAAAGTTTGGAAGGTAGGAGACGAGATACTGGCAGAAGTAAAGCTGTGAGGACCGGGCGTGAGTCGTGCTTCAGTAGCTTAGATGGTACAGCACTTGCCCGCGAAAGGCGAAGGTGCCGAGTTCGAGTCTCGGTCGGGCACATAGTTTTAATCTGCCAGGAAGTTTGATATTTTCTTTAATATAGATGAATTTTGGTTACTTTGACTGCATTGGATTCATTCCTTTCATATCACTTTATACTTCTATAAGACCAACCCTACAAGCTCTCTTTGTGAACACCCTGACAAGGAGAGTTTGTGTTAAAAAACGAGATTGACAGGAAGTGCAAAATGGCTACGGTAGGAATGGATAGAGGACAAGTGTAAAGATTTAGAAGCTTATACCAGTAGGACACGTTCTGAGGGATCACCAATTTAGTATTGGAGGGCAGCGTGGAGGGTAAAAATCGTAGTTGGAGACCAAGAGATGGATACACTAAGCAGATTCAGAAGGATGTAGGTTGCAGAAGGTACTGGGAGATGGAGAAGCTTGCACAGGATAGAGTTTCATGGAAGAGCTCGATCAAACCAGTCTCAGGACTGAAGACCACAACAACAACAACATCACTAGGTGAAAGATATATACCGCCTACAGAATATTAAAGAGGTCTTTGTGGAAATAAAGAAGCAGGTGTACAAATATCAAGAGCTCAGATGGAAAACCAACCCTAATCAAATAAGGGGAAGTTGAAAGGTGGAAGGAGTATGTAGACTGTCTATAAATGGGAGATGAAAGTAACGTTATACAGAGGGAAGAGGACGTAGATGAAGATATGTGAGAAGAATTTGGCAGAGCTCGGAAACGTCTAAGTCGAAACAGGGCCCCGGGAGTAGACGATTTTCCATCAGAATAGCTAGTAACCTTGGGAGAGCGAACCATGACAAAAGTCTTCCACCTGGTGTGTAAGACATGCCTCATGGAACATGAGTTTCGATTCCAGAGAAATGTAGGAACACACGAGGAAATATTGACCCTACGACATATCTCAGAAGATAGATTAAGGAATGGCGAACATACGGTAATGGCATTTTTAAACTTAAAGAAAGATTTTAAAAATACTACAGAGCTGACTGAAATACTCTCCTCCAAATTCTGAAAGCAGCAGTTGTAAAATACAGAGAGCAACAACCTATTTCAAACTTGTACAGAAACCAGACGGCTGTCTAGGGACATGAAAGGAAAGCAGTGGTTGAGAAGGGAGTGAGACACGGTTGTATCCTGTCTCCGATGTTATTCAATATGTACAATGAGCAAGCATTAAAGCAAATAAAATAAAAATTCGTAGTAGGAATGAAGTTCAGGGCGGAAGAAATAAAAACTTTAAGACTTGCTGATGACACTGAACATCTGTCAGAAACAGCAAGGCCGGCCGCTGTGGCCGAGCTGTTCTAGCCGCTTCAACCCAGAACCGCGCTGCTGCAACGGTCGCAGGTTCGAATCCTTCCTCGGGCATGGATGTGTGTCATGTCCGTAGGTTGGTTAGGTTTAAGTATTTCTAAGTCTAGGGGACTGATGCCCTCAGATGTTAAGTCCCATAGAGCTTAGAGCCATTTGAACAATTGCAGAAACAGCAAAGGACTTGAAGAAGCAGTTGAACGGAATAGACAGTGTCGTGAAAGGAGAATAGAAGATAAACGTCAACAAAAGCAAAACAATGATAATGGAATGTAGTTGGATTAAATCAGGTGATGATAAGGGAATTAGATTTAGAATCGAGACCATTAAAGTAGGACACTAACCGATGAAGTAGAAAGGATATAAAATGTAGACTGCAAACGGCAAGAAAAGCGTATCTGAAGAAGAGAAATTTGTTAACAATGAATATAGATTTAAGTGTTAGGAAGCTTTTTCTGAAGGTATTTGTCTGGAGTGAATCCCAGTATGGAAGTGAAACATAGATTACACACAGTATAGACAAAAAGAGGATAGAAGCTTTCGAAACCGGGTGTTACAGAAGAACGTTGCACATTAGGTAGATAGATCACGTAACTAATTGAGAGTTAACAGAATGAATTAGATAGACGAGAAATTTGTGGCAAAACTTGACTCAAACAAGTGATCGGTTAATAGGACACTTTCTGAGACATCAAAGGATCAGCAGTTTAGTATTGGAGGGACTTGTGTGTGGTGAAAATTATAATGAGAGCCCAAGAAGTGAATATAGGAAGCCGATTCAGGATGCAAGTTGCATTAGTTATTCGGAGATGAAGACGCTGGCACAGAGTAGAGTGGCATGGAGAGCTGCATCAAACCAGTCTACCGACTGAAGACCACAGCATCAACATTTCCGGCAAATGAAAATAGACTGAACACCAGTTTAATCAGTATGCATTAAGAAAAATTCTGGATTATGGCAGCCGCCGTATCACATTACATAGATCTATTCTTGTTTAGTCGAAAGGTATCTCAAAAACAAGTTACATTAACGAGGCTAAATTCGCTGTTTTATTGGTTCCAAATTGCATTAAAGACGAGAAAAACGTTAGATTGGACATACGATCTCTGACACGAACATAGAACGTACGAACTATGTACGTATTTTCGAATCAAATGCCTCACTTCACATGTACAGAATGTGAACGAAGAGTGATTTGTTGGGATTTAGTTGAAGATGATAATATAGGTAATAGCATATGTAAATAATTGGATAGATACGTGTTAATTTATTCGATCATTTGTATATGTTTATTGAGATAATCCAAATCTAAATATTACTTTGGATGCAATTTCTTTTTCGGAATATTTTGTAGCTGGTATTAAGGTAGTCTCTGGATTTAGAACGGCGTAAGACGACACTTGCAGAACATTGTTTACTTTCGTCGCTATATTACACTGTACAACAAAAATAATTTTTTTTTCAGGTACAGAGATAAAACGTGGTGAACCTAACTAATTTTTGGAGAAGGTGAATCTGAAAATGCAGTTAGAGTTTCGTCATCACCCTCCAATTTTTTGTTACGGATGTTTTTAAGTGCTTATATATAAAAACAGAGAGTGAGGTGGTCTACACTAAATTTAGACAATATATTACTTAAGGCGATAAAACTATCCTACTCTAGTGTCCTGGGACTAAAGTAACATGAAAAATTGGGACTTTCAGCGATGATCAGTCTTTTTGATGACAGTTTCCTTCTGTGGCATTCGACAGAAAAGTGTTTTGTAGGTTCTGAAAATACAACATGAGGAAATCAAAACGTGGATGTACAAACCATCCCGATTCATTCTGTTATATATGTGATGAATTCATGACAAGGAAACAAAGACAACCAATTTCTAACTTACTGAAGACGTCGTATTATTTATACTTCAAATGCCACCTGGGAGATCAGGATAAAGATTGGGCACGTCACATAACTTGCATTAGGTGCAATTCTAAACTAACACAATGGTTGAAAGGGAAAAAGAGCACTTACCATTTTGCATACCAATGATCTGGCGAGTGCCTCAAAACCTTGTTGATAATTGCTACTTCTGTTTGAATAATGTAACTGGCTTTTCATCAAAGAATAAAAAGAATATTAAGTACCCTAACCTGCCCCAGCAATTAGACCTGTTTCCCACGGTAAAGACCTGCAAGTTCCAACTCCTCCACTAGTGTGGGAAGAAGTTCCTAATTCTGATCATGAGTCTACAAACGCTGATTTGAAGCACAATGTCAATCAGGTGTAGATGAGCACTTTCTAGAACAAAGATGACATTTAATTACACAAGCAGGCTTTTACTGACCTAGTTCGTGATTTATACTTATCCAAGAAGTATGCAGAAATTTTATCTTCTCGTCTAAAGGAATGGAACGTAATTATGGAAGAAACAAGAATTACTCACTTTAGGCAATAATAGGTAATAAACATTCGATGACGTATTACTGTATGGTGGGCAACCATTGTACTTATAGTAATGTAGTAGGATTAATGAAACAGTTAAACATAACATACGATGCTGCTGAGTGGTGCTTGTTTGTTGACGCTTCCAAGACAAGTCTAAAGGCTGTACTAATGCATAAGGATAATATGTTTCCATCTCTACCTGTAGGGTACTCTGTGACTTTGAAAGAGAACTACGTCAATTTGTCAGAGATACTTGAAGTTATTAAGTGTAAGGAAGAAAATTGGAAAATATGTGATGATCTTAAGGTGACTGGTTTACTATGTGGTCTCCAAAGTGGTTTCACAAAGTACTGCTGTTTCCTTTGTCTTTGGGACAGCCGTGCAACAGATAAACATTATGCAGTTAAACAGTGGCAACCACCAGATAAATTGGCTCCAGGGAGAGAAAATGTGAAATATGTACCTTTAGTGGATTACTTTTGGTGGATTCTCAGAATGTTTTCCTTCCCCCAGTGCATATTAAGCTCGGCCTTATGAAGAATTTTGTCAAGGGAATGGACAAAAGTGCTAATGGTTTCATGTATCTACGTGAAATGTTCCCTTATTTAAGTGATGCCAAATTGAAAGAGGAGATTTTTATTGGGCTACAAATTAGGAAGTTAATGCATGATAAGAACTTCGAAGAACAATTAAGTCAGTTGGAACTTGCAGCCTGACCTTATTTTAAGGAAGTCGCTGAACGTTTCCTAGGGAATAGAAGACCAGGAAACCGTGACATATTAGTGGGAACTCTTTTAGAGAACTATAAAAATCTTGGACGCAGAATGTCGTTAAAAATGCACTTCCTTCATTCTCATTTAGATTTTTTCCCTACCAATTCGGGAGCGGTTAGTGACGAACACGAAGAAAGCTTCCATCAGGACATTTTGCGAATGGAAATCTCCTACAAAGGTCGATGGAGCCCTTCAATGTTAAGTGACTACTGTTGGTTTTTGAGGCATGAAGGATAACAGAATGAATCGGGATGGTTTGTACATCCACGTTTTGATTTCCTCATGTCGTATTTTCAGTACCTACAAAACACTTTTCTGTCGAATGAACTTAGCCAGATCAATTCCTGAAAAAGAAAAGAAAAATTTAGACTTGAGATAATGTAGAAGTAAGAGTAAGCAAATGTATGTGACTGGAGGGTTTAAATGTACTATATGAAATACACTAATGTTACATATTACATTTAGATAGTAGGTCACATTAAAGCTAAGAACAAAAAAGGTCACTGCACTAACTTTTATAACACTCCTTTCAAACACAAACCACTTAAAAATTATACAGTAAATTCACCTATGTTATATAACTTGCAGGTCATAACTTTTAATCCTGACGTGATGGACATTTTCTGATTTCATGTTTTATGTCACATTACAATATAGAATTAAGTTTTATATGTACATTGTCTGTACCAAAACCACTGATGACTAGCATTATCAGCCAGAAATAATCGCCACTGTCGGTCTACCAATTGCGTTCTTTGATTCACATTGGTTACTGTCAACTATATTCGAAATATCTTTGAAGAAACCGTTTTCACCTTGAGCACTTTCAAAATCAGTAAACATTAAACTACTCAAGATCATATCACTACGTCATACTATTATCGATATTATCTATGTTCGTCATAACTAAATTCTTTGCTCGGTTTTACTTAATGTTACGTCTGTATAACCATTCTCTTTGATAAAACCTCTATGTGAACGTGTTATTCACTATTTGTGATCATTTATGTAATTGTAATTAATCTATGGGTGGTATTTCAAAAGTAATGTACTGTAAAAGAACGAGATTATTAAAACAACTTATAATACTGGTTCAGGCATACTGAAAGTAGCTTTGTAATCATGGAAAGCTCGGAGGGAAGTCCCACCACAACGAAACTGGCTAGGCGGGAATAGAAAAGGTGGATCTGACGGTCGAACTGTAAGGCTCATTTGTGGTAAGAGTCAGTTGTGGAAAACAGGCGAAGTGTTCGCATCTTCTGAACTGAAAGAGGCAAGAAGAACAGCAGTATTACATAATGTAGCCTCTGATTGATTGACACATAGTACGGATTCAGAAAATATCGTTCTTGTGAAACACAACTAGCTGTTTATACTCATTAAGTAATGAGTGCTATCGACAGGGGACGTCAAATGGATTCCATATTTTCAGAAAGCTCTTGACACCGTTCCTCACAAGCGTCAGACGGAAAGTCATCGAGTGAAACAGAAGTAATATCCGGCGTTTCCCAGCGAAGTGTTATAGGCCCTCTATTGTTCCTGTTCTACATTAACGACATAGGACACTATCTGAGAAGCACTTTTAGATGGTTTCCAGATGATGCTGTCATTTACCGTGTCGTAAAGTCATCATATGACCAAAACGAATTGCAAAGTGATTTAGATAAGATATCTATATCAAGAAAGATAAAGCCAAACAGATAATTGCAGCATTCCAAGAAGAAATCTTGGGAAGACTTTGGAAACAGACTATGGGTCAAGCTGCTGGAAAACCATTCTGGAGTGTAATTAGCAGTCTTCGAAAGGGAGGTAAGAAGGAAATGACAAGTATTTTGGACAAGTCAGGAAAACTGCTGGTGAATCCTGTGGATGCCTTGGGCAGATGGAGGGAATATTTTGAAGAGTTGCTCAATTTAGGTGAAAATAAGATCAGTAATGTTTCAGATTTCGAGGTAGAATGGGATAGGAATGATGATGGAAATAGGATCACATTTGAGGAAGTGGAGAAAATGGTCAATAGATTGCAGTGCAATAAAGCAGCTGGGGTGGATGAAATTAAGTCGAAACTCATCAAATGCAGTGGAATGTCAGGTCTTAAATAGCTACACAGGATAATTGAAATGGCCTGGGAGTCGGGACAGGTTCCATCAGACTGGACAAATACTGTAATCACACCAATCTTTAAACGTGGAAACAGAAGAGGTTGTAACAACTACAGAGGTACATCTTTAATCAGCGTTGTGGGTAAAATCTCAGGTATTGTTGAAAGGAAAGTGCGAGTATTAGATGAGGACCAATTGGATGAAAATCAGTGTGGGTTTAGGCCTCTTAGAGGTGGTCAGGACCAGATCTCTAGCTTACGGCAAATAATGGAGAAGTGTTACGAGTGGAACAGGGAATTGTATCTATGCTTTATAGATCTAGAAAAGGCATATGACCGGGTTCCTAGGAGGAAGTTATTATCTGTTCTACGAGATTATTGAATAGGAGGCAAACTTTTGCAAGCAATTAAAGGTCTTTACATGGATAGTCAGGCAGCAGTTACAGTTGACGGTAAATTAAGTTGATGGTTCAGAGTAGTTTCAGGGTAAGACAAGGCTGCAACCTGTCTCCACTGTTGTTCATATTATTTATGGATCATATGTTGAAAACAATAGACTGGCTGGGTGAGATGTGAACACAAAATAAGCAGTCTTGCATATGCGGATGACTTAGTTGTGATGGCAGATTCGATTGAAAGTTTGCAAAGTAATATTTCAGAGTTAGATCAGAAATGTAAGGACTGTGGTATGAAGATTAGCGTCTCCAAAACGAAAGTAATGTCAGTGGGAAAGAAATATAAAGGGATTGAGTCAAATAGGAGGAACAAAGTTAAAACAGGTGGACGTTTCAAGTACTTAGGATGTATATTCTCACAGGATGGCAACATAGTGAAAGAACTGGAAGCAAGGTGTAGCAAAGCTAATGCAGTGAGCACTCAGCTACGATCTACTCTCTTCTGCAAGAAGGAAGTCAGTACCAAGACTAAGTTATCTGCGCACCGTTCAATCTTTCGACTAAACTTGTTGTATGGCAGCGAAATCTGGGTGGATTCAGGTTACCTTATCAACACGGTTGAGGTTATGGATATGAAAGTAGCTAGGATGATTGCAGGTGCTAGTAGATGGGAACAATGGCAGGAGGGTGTCCACAATGAGGAAATCAAAGAAAAACTGGGAATGAACTCTATAGATGTAGCAGTCAGGGTGAACAGGCTAAGATGGTGGGGTCATGTTACACGCATGGGAGAAGCAAGGTTACCCAAGAGACTCATGGGTTCAGCGATAGAGGGTAGGAGGAGTCGGGACAGACCAAGGAGAAGGTACCTGGATTCGGTTAAGAATGATTTTGAAGTAATCAGAAGAGGCACCAATGTTAGCACTGAATAGGGGATCATGGAGGAATTTTATAAGGGGGCTATGCTCCAGACTGGACGCTGAAAGGCATAATCAGTCTTAAATGATGATGATGATGATGATGATGATCTTATGGTGCAAGAAGTGGCAATTGACCCCGAATAAAGAAGAGTGTGATGTTATTCATATGAGTACGAAAAGAAATCCGCTTCATTTCGATTAGTCGATAAGTCACACGAATGTGAAAGCTGTAAATTCAACTTAATACTTAGGGATTACAGTGTGGAAGTAATTTGTCATTATTCATGGCATGCTTTGGTTAGCTCTGCACTACGAAAATACTTCTGTCAACTTTTATTCCTTTTTTTTAAATCTTAATTTCAAATTATCAGATGAGTATTGCATAACTTCAGAGACTAGTTATGCAATTTCTTTTTCTGTAACCGCTTTGTGTTCTGTAAACTTTGTGTTCAGCACCTGTATTCTATCATTAGTTGTTTACCAAGACAAGATCCTACCCCAAGTGCTACGATATTTCCAATTATCTAATTTTACTGAGTTTAAAAGTTATTTCAGTAAACTTTCACTAGAGTTAATAAACTCCGCGGATTAATAAAATCTGTCATTATTCAGTGAGCATAAAGTCTGAAGTACTCCACCTATTTTTCATGAAGGGATAGTTAAAGTCTGACCAATGTTCAGTTGCTAAGAAAAGATTTGAAGCACTTAGCTTAAAATTTGTTCTTATTGAAATCTCAGCACAGTATGGCAGTTACCTGCAAAATCTGTGACGACTCACGCTCATAAATTAAGCATAATGCTGATACATGGTGAAACAACGCTCTGGTGGGAGGTTTGCGGGTTTAAATCACCTCGGGGTATGACCATGCGGTGCATATGACCTGCGGTTGTCGCACGGTGGTGCTGGCACAGTCCACATATGCTGAGGTGTGTTGGTGCATGTCAGATTACGGTGCAGCGAGTAAGTGTGCAGACGTTTTCAGACATGCTAATGGTGACTGTGTGTTGAAAAGGGCTCAAAGAACACACATTGATGACGTTATGAGGGGTAGAATACCAGGGCGACTGAAGGCTGGTCAAACACAGCAGGTCGTAGAACGGGCCCTCCGTGTGCCACAAAGAGTGATCTCAAGATTATGGCAGCGATCCAGCAGACGTATCCAGGCGCTACAGTACGCGACGTCCACAGTATACAACACCACTAGTAGACCGATATGTCACCATCAGTGCCCGCAGAGGGCTACGGCGTACTGCAGGTAGCCTTTCTCGGGACCTCACCGCAGCCACTGGAACAGTTGTCTTCAGATACACAGTCTACAGGCGACAGAACAGCATGGTTTAATCGCCCGAAGAACTGCAAGGTGCATTCCACTGACCCCTGGTCACAGGAGATCCCGTGAAGCCGGGATTCAAGAACACAGTTCATGGCCATTGGAACAGTAGTCCCAGGTTATGTTCACGGACGAGTCCAGGTGTACTCTGAACAGTGATTCTCTCCGGGTTTTCATATGGCGTGAACCCGGAACCAGATACCAACCCCTTAATGTCCTTGAAAGGGACTTGTATGGAGGTCGTGGTTTGATGGTGTGGGGTGGGATTATGATTGGTGCACACACACTCCTGCATGTGTTTGACAGAGGAACTGTAACAGGTTAGGTGTGTCGGGAAGTCATTTTGCACCAGAATGTCCGCCTTTTCAGGGATGCAGTGGTCCCACTTTCGTCCAGATGGATGATAACGCGCGGCTCCACAGATCTGCCGTCGTGGAGGAGTACCTTGAAACAGCAGATATCAGGCGAATGGAGTGGCCTGTCTGTTCTCCAGACCTAAACACCATCGAGCACGTCTGAGATGCTCTCGGTCGACGTATTGCTGCACGCCTTCAAACCCCTGGGACACTTCAGGAGCACCGACAGGCACTGGTGCAAGAATGGGAGGCTATACCCCAGCAGCTGCTCACCACCTGATCCAGAGTATGCCAACCCGTTGTATGGCCTGAGTACGTGTGCATGGTGATGATGTCCAATATTGATGCCAGGGTACATGCGCAGGAAACAGTGGCGTTTCGTAGCACATGTGTTTCGGCACGGTTTTCTTAACTTATCACGAATACCGTGGACTTACAGACCTGTGTCGTGTGTGATCCCTATGTGCCTATGGTATTAGCGCATGTTCTGTGTAGTGCCACATTGTGTGGCACCACATTATGCAATTATCCTTAATTTATGAGCATGAGTGTAGTTACAAGCTAGTAGACTTTGAACGGCCAGCATAAGGATTAATTACTGCGCAGTTTTGGAAGAAACAGTGTTTATAATTTCTTGTGTATATAGGTAACAGTTTTTCTCATATTCTGTTGTGACTAAAATATTCAACCTTGATCTAAGTCTACTGATAGGGTAGTTTCTGGGCCCCCTGCTAATTGTTGAGCCAGATTATAGTTACATATTACAATTATAGCAATAATGAAGTGCACTTGCCAGCTATATCACTTTCGTGTAGTACAATAAGCAACAAGCTACAACTATTCACACTATAATAGATCTAGGTACCACGCGTTCCGATGGAACTAAATAGTACAGTTATGTGAATGCTCCTTGAGAGTATAAATTTATAATGTGAATAGAGAATGTAACTACCTGACAGTCATTACAAGGACAGTATTTTATAGTAATTAAGTTGATAAAAGAACCTGAAGTGCAAATAAATATTGTTCCACATCAGTAAATATTTATGCATAATAATGAATTGTTTTCTGTTTTAATGTACAGATAGTAAGTGTTGGTGACAGCCAGTTGTTGCCAAATCACTTGATATCCCTTCTGCGTTGCTCTTGCTAAATTACTGTTACGTTGCTTGATAAATTGCACTAGTGCTTGGTATCATATTTGCAAAAACATAATTTCTGTATCAAGCAAAATCAGTCCTAATAGTCATTTCATGAACCGCGCTAGTATTTCATACGACTTTGCCTAATTAGGCTCGCGACCGTTTCCTTTTACCTAATTACAGTTTACCTGATTAGTAACAGAGCCCTGGTTTGAAACCGTTAGTTCTGTTGCTGATTCCTTTCAATATAAAACTTTAGAGAATCGAAAACAGTTCAGTACCTTAACCAATATACGCACGATCACTGTAAAATTAAATCTTACACAAGAATTTCATTACTGCTGTGTTGCTAATTAAGTAGCATCCGGTAGTGTAACAGCTAGTAGTGTATTTCTATTCATAGAACAGTAGTTAATCCTGTCGTAACTTTACTTCAGTGAAGCATAGAAAGATCAGTGATCATATTTCTTTAGTATTTTCTGTAGAAGTCAATTATTCAATCTCTTTTCTTTTTAGGAATATTGAATTTCTTTTCAAGTATTCAGGATAGTGTACTTGGAAACAAAAGATCCAGAGGGCTGCTTAAAAATGGTTCAAATGGCCCAGAGCACTATGGGACTTAACATCTGTGGTCATCAGTCCCCTAGAACTTAGAACTACTTAAACCTACCTAACCTAAGGACATCACACACATCCATGCCCGAGGCAGGATTCGAACCTGCGACCGTAGCAGTCGCGCGGTTACGGACTGAGCGCCTAGAACCGATAGACCACCGCGGCCGGCCGCTTACTTTCACAAAAATCGAACACTGCAAATATTTTTCATTATATGACTACTTCAGTCTGGTTTGTTTTTTTCACAGAATACATCACAGCGTACAGTACTTCCCACCAAGAAACGTAGTTCATGCAAGCATATGCCAGCGTGGCCAAAAATGGACAGAACAGAATGATACACGTTTTCATAGTTTTTTGTTTTGACCATCGGCACAATAATCGGAGGAGTTTTCTTGTGGTCGCTGTCGCTCTGATCGGCGAGGCGATGGTCCGCACACAGCGATTCATTTAATGAAGGCAAAGCCTCCGGTCCAGACAGCATACCAGTCAGGTTCCATTCAGAGTGTGCTAATACAATAGCTCCTTATTTAGCAATTATATAGAACCCCTCGCTAATAGAAAGATTCGTACCTGAAGACTTGAAAAATCCTCAAGTCACACCAATAGCCAAAAAGGGAAATAGGAGTAATCAATTGAATTACAGGCCCATATCACTAACACCGATTTGCAGTAGGGTTTTGGAAATATACTGTGTTCGAACATTATGAATTACCTCGAAGAAAACGATTTATTGACACATAGTCAGCACGGATTCAGAAAATATCGCTCTTATGAAACACAAATAGCTGTTTATACTCATGAAGTAATGAGTGCTATCGACAGGGGACGTCAAATGGATTCCATATTTTCAGATTTCCAGAAAGCTCTCGACACCGTTCCTCACAAGCGTCAGACGGAAAGTCATCGAGTAAAACATAAGTAATATCCGGCGTTTCCCAACGAAGTGTTACAGGCCCTCTATTGTTCCTGTTCTACGAGGGCAGTTCAATAAGTAATGCAACACATTTTTTTTCTCGGCCAATTTTGGTTGAAAAAACCGGAAATTTCTTGTGGAATATTTTCAAACATTCCCGCTTCGTCTCGTATAGTTTCATTGACTTCCGACAGGTGGCAGCGCTGTACGGAGCTGTTAAAATAGCGTCTGTAACGGATGTGCGTTGCAAACAACGGACAGTGATCGAGTTTCTTTTGGCGGAAAACCAGGGCATCTCAGAAATTCATAGGCGCTTGCAGAATGTCTACGGTGATCTAGCAGTGGACAAAAGCACGGTGAGTCGTTGGGCAAAGCGTGTGTCATCATCGCCGCAAGGTCAAGCAAGACTGTCTGATCTCCCGCGTGCGGGCCGGCCGTGCACAGCTGTGACTCCTGCAATGGCGGAGCGTGCGAACACACTCGTTCGAGATGATCGACGGATCACCATCAAACAACTCAGTGCTGAAATTGACATCTCTGTTGGTAGTGCTATCACAATTGTTCACCAGTTGGGACATTCAAAGGTTTGTTCCCGCTGGGTCCCTCGTTGTCTAACCGAACACCATAAAGAGCAAAGGAGATCCATCTGTGCGGAAATGCTTGCTCGTCATGTGGCTGAGGGTGACAATATCTTGTCAAAGATTGTTACAGGCGATGAAACATGGGTTCATCACTTCGAACCTGAAACAAAACTGCAATCAATGGAGTGGCACCACACCCACTCCCCTACCAAGAATAAGTTTAAAGCCATACCCTCAGCCGGTAAAGTCATGGTTACAGTCTTCTGGGACGCTGAAGGGGTTATTCTGTTCGATGTCCTTCCCCATGGTCAAACGATCAACTCTGAAGTGTATTGTGCTACTCTTCAGAAATTGAAGAAACGACTTCAGCGTGTTCGTAGGCACAAAAATCTGAACGAACTTCTCCTTCTTCATGACAACGCAAGACCTCACACAAGTCTTCGCACCCGAGAGGAGCTCACAAAACTTCAGTGGACTGTTCTTCCTCATGCACCCTACATCCCCGATCTTTCCATATGTTTGGCCCGATGAAGAACGCAATCCGTGGGAGGCACTACGCGGATGATGAAGAAGTTATTGATGCAGTCCGACGTTAGCTCCGACATCGACCAGTGGAATGGTACCGTGCAGGCATACAGGCCCTCATTTCAAGGTGGCGTAAGGCCGTAGCATTGAATGGAGATTACGTTGAAAAATAGTGTTGTGTAGCTAAAAGATTGGGGAATAACCTGGTGTACTTCAATGCTGAATAAAACAACCCCTGTTTCAGAAAAAAAATGTGTTGCATTACTTATTGAACTGCCCTCGTACATTAACGACATAGGAGACTATCTGAGTAGCACTTTTAGATGGTTTCCAGATGATGCTGTCATTTACCGTCTTGTAAAGTCATCATATGACCGAAACGAATTGCAAAGTGATTTAGATAAGATATTTGTATGGTGCCAGAAGTGGAAATTGACCCCGAATAAAGAAGAGTGTGCAGTTATTCATATGAGTACGAAAAAAAAATTCGCTAAATTTCGATTAGTCGATAAGCCACACAAATCTGAAAGCTGTAAATTCAACTTAATACTTAGGGATTACAGTTACAAATAATCTAAGTTGGAACGATCAAATAAATAATGTTTTGGATAGAGAGAACACTTAGAAGGAGTAACAGGTCTACTAAGGAAACTGCTTACACTACGCTTGCCCATCTTATCTTGAAGTATTGCTGTGCGGTGTGGGATCCACATCAGGTGGGACTGACGGATGACATCGAGAAAGTTCAAAGAGCGGCAGCTCGTTTTGTATTATCGCGAAACAGGGAAAATAGTGCCACAGACATGATACGTGAATTGGAGTGGTAATCATTAAAACAAAGGCGTTTTTCGTTGTGACGGGATCTTCTCATGAAATTTCTATCACCAGTTTTCTCCTCCGATTGCGAAAACATTCTGTTGGCACCCACCTACACAGGAAGAAATGATCATCACGATAAAATAAGCGAAATCAGGGCTCGCACAGAAAAATTTGAGTGCTCGCTTTTGCCGCGCGCCGTTCGAGAGTGGAACGGTACAGAGACAGCTTGAAGGTGGTTCATTGAACCCTCTGCGAGGCACTTTATCGTGAATAGCAGAGTAATCACGTAGATGTAGATGTAGATGAAGTATACTGGGCCGTGTCGCTTCGACCTCCGCTCTCTCAACGTGAAAAAAAGAAACCTTCACTTTGTAATTATCTCTCAGCACCGTAAAGCGAAAAAAGTGTTTAATTACATTTTAAAAGAAATGAAAATCCTTAAGTCGCTGGGATTGCAAAGGCACCCGTTTACACGAAAACTATGTCACACTGCAGTACGTGCCTTCGTGTTCGGTTTACTGTCGCTCTCCTCTTACAGTTAAAAGACCTAGACACGACATGTACTCATGCCAGAATACTTTCAGAGCTTGACATGTATTAAGGCACAGTGTAATTGATATGTTGTACAGGGTTATTACGAATGATTGAAGCGATTTCACAGCTCTACAATAACTTTATTATTTGAGATATTTTCACAATGCTTTGCACACACAGACAAAAACTCAAAAAGTTTTTTTAGGCATTCACAAATGTTCGATATGTGGCCCTTTATTGATTCGGCAGACATCAAGCCGACAATCAAGTTCCTCCCACACTCGACGCAGCATGTCCCCATCAATGAGTTCGAAAGCATCGTTGATGCGAGCTCGCAGTTCTGGCACGTTTCTTGGTAGAGGAGGTTTAAACACTGAATCCTTCACATAACCCCACAGAAAGAAATCGCATGGGGTTAAGTCGGGAGAGCGTGGAGGCCATGACATGAATTGCTGATCATGATCTCCACCACGACCGATCCATCGGTTTTCCAATCTCCTGTTTAAGAAATGCCGAACATCATGATGGAAGTGCGGTGGAGCACCATCCTTTTGAATGATGAAGTCGGCGCTGTCGGTCTCCAGTTGTGGCATGAGCCAATTTATTTGTCGACTTCCGCGGGCTACGCGTGAAACTTGCCCGCACGTGTTCAACCGTTTCTTCGCTCACTTAGGCCGACCCCTTACAGAGGCATCCAGAAGCTTTAAACTGCGCATACCATCGCCGAATGGAGTTAGCAGTTGGTGGATCTTTGTTGAACTTCGTCCTGAAGTGTCGTTGCACTGTTATGACTGACTGATGTGAGTGCATTTCAAGCACGACATACGCTTTCTCGGCTCCTGTCGCCATTTTGTCTCACTGCGCTCTCGAGCGCTCTGGTGGCAGAAACCTGAAGTGCGGCTTCAGCCGAACAAAACTTTATGAGTTTTTCTACGTATCTGTAGTGTGTCGTGACCATATGTCAATGAATGGAGCTACAGTGAATTTATGAAATCGCTTCAATCATTTGTAATAGCCCTGTATTTGGCATTCACGAGAAGTTAAGCTTTGTGAGTTCTCTAGGAGAGCAGCTGCCCTGAAGCAATGTACAACGTTTCTCAGCTCTAAGAACCTGTAGAAAACTAGACGCTGTACGTGTCTACAGGTTACATTGAGGTACGTAGCTGTTTTATACCTGTGAAGCGAGTTCATTTCACTAGGTCTGGCTGCAATTGCAAGGTCTACCTATAACTACTAAAAGAAGAAAATTCCTTGCAAAAATATCTGTTATCTGTTCTGAATTATCTATTTGAGCGCACAAAATTTAATATAAAATGCGTCCTAACATATAGTTCCAAAAAACGAAATTACGAAAATACATTTTGTACTAATCTTTCCACATTTACAGCACTCACTTTCCGTATCCCTCGCTCCCTCCCTCCCTCTCTCTTTCTCTGTCTCTCCCTATTAAGATTCGCACTCACGAACTTCTGTTGAAAGAACCGCGCCTTTCATTATGCCTGCTGAAAAAGTTCAAATGAGGCAGCTCGTTTTCAGTTATCGTGAAATAGGGGCAGGTTATCACAAATATAATAAGCAGGTGGCAGTGATTAAGCGAAAGGCGTTTCTCGTTGCGGCGAGATATTTCTCGAAATTTCAATCACCAACGTTCTCCTACGAAAGTGAATATATACTGTTGACTTCCTCCTACACCATTGTGGTAAAATAATGGATATCAGACCTCTCACGGAAAGATTTAGGTTTCCATTCCTCTCCCCCACCCCCTCCGTGCTTTTCGAGATCTGAACATTCGAGAAATAGCCTAAGTGTTTCAGTGTGAATAGCAGAGTGGTCATGTAGATGGAGATGGAGATGTACTCAAGCAGCTATTTATAAAAACACGCGGTCTTTAATGATTCTGTAAGCTCGCCCAAATACTATTCAGGATGTCACGTTTAGAAGTCTTGAAAGTCCACAGATATGAGTACACATCATAGCACATGGAATTTACTCGCACCGAAAGAAAGTTTCAGTTCTCACTAAAAAATCCGGAAGTTCCGTAGATGGCATTTGGGTTTGACCATAAAATATTGCAGATTAATCCATTTCTTTATAATAGAACTATTACGCAATATTAACAAAATTGACTAAACAAGAGCTTACAACGCAAGATTTAACCAAGAATTCCTCGACACTTACCAGCTCAAATCTCGTCATGGTACGAGAGCACATGGAACATCTCTTGCGTGACTGGTCAAGTAACACGGTAGGCAATTAGTGCGCTGTTTCTACTCATACAACTTTGTATCTCCATCTTTTGAACAGTTCCACTTTCTAAATAGGTTTCCACAAAAATCGAAACTAATACATTCCAGTGAGTAATAAAAATAAAAATAATCTGCTATTTGTGTGGAGGACCGTTGTACACATTTCATTACCAAAGCACCGAAGACTTGCTGCTTTATAATTACCATATTTCCCCTCGTATGTGACTTATTTCAAGTTTTTACCAAATAATTCCCACTTTCACTCACGAGTATTAACAGTTTCAGGGATTCATGTTTCACATACATGCTTCAGCCATCCCACCATTGAGTCACACAATACATCAAATGAAAACGTCATTAGATAGATAAAATAATAGCAGCCGAGATGGAAAATATTTCGTAAATTTAGGCTTTCCAAACAAAAAGCCTTTTGCATAGTTACTTAATGATGGATTTCAGAATTGTCTTCTCATTTACTTTCGTTTGTTGCTCTATATGATATCTTCAGCTGTCTGAATTGGCCCGACATAACTGCAACATTGCAGCTGACAAGGCGAGGCAGTGTCTGTGTGAAAACAGACGTTGTTTCTTAGAGTGTTATAAAAATTTCAACACTTTTAACAGTGGCTGATTCCTGGTTATTGTAAAAATTTACCTGTATGGCCGCTGCTTCCGAAAACAAATTTCGGCACCATATAACCCAGTCGATCAGTGAACATCGTCTTTTTATTTGGGATCCTCTAGCAAAGTGCTAATACGCTGTGGCTCTAGAATTTCAATGTGTGCCAGTACTGCACACAGGTTACTGTAACTAAAAAAAGATACAATTATTGAAATTCATTTTTTCTTAGGTGATTCAAATGGCTCTGAGCACTATGGGACTTAACATCTATGGTCATCACTCCTCTAGAACTTAGAACTACTTAAACCTAACTAACCTAAGGACAGCACACACATCCATACCCGAAGCAGGATTCGAACCTGCGACCGTAGCAGTCGCGCGGGTCCGGACTGAGCGCCTAGAACCGCTAGACCACCGCGGCCGGCCTTAGGTGATTCCTGAAACTTTATAACTACCTCACCTACTTACCGTGTTGTGGGACAGATTTGCTAATAGAAAGCACTGCATAAGCACAATGTACCGAATAGTACAAAGATACTTCTGCGGCTTTTTTTTTTCTTTTGTGTTGATTCTGTTGTTCTGGTCCGAAATGTAGCAGAATACGAGGCATAGGTTTATAAATACTACAGCTCTAATGGCCGAAAAAGAGCGCAGCAGGTCTTGGAACAATAAATTTTCGTGTTGTTTCATATTTCCTCTCCATCTGTTACTTTGAAGGTTACGTAATGTTGCAGTTCTATGCAATAGCACGAATATTCAACTGCAACATTTCATTTTCTAGTCGTTGTATTAGGTTGGTGCACAATTTCGTAGCGTTTTTGTTTTGTACACTGGTGTTTCGGTTGCTGTGGGTGTATTTATCGAAGGTCTGATTTTTATCTGTAATTCACTGTTGACATCTGAGTTATTGTCATTCTTTCATTTGGAGGATGTGAATGGAACTGTGGACGATAGAAAATGGTGTGTCAAGTGGAGAAATCATAACATTTCCGACATATTCCTCTGTCTGATTTGAATAGAGTGGTTACAGCAGCGGAGGCAGGCAGCAATATTTGCACCATACGTGGAGATAATGCCATTTCAAAGATCACGGCAAGGAAATGGTTTTCTCCTTTTAAGGAGGGTCGTTTTGACGTTAATGACTCTCCATGTTCAGGAAGACCTTCGATATTTGATGAAGATAGTTTAAATACATTAATCCATAATGGTCCACGTCAGTGTACTCGAAAACAGCCAAATTTGATGAACTGTGATCATTCCATCATCTTGCGTCATTTCCACACAATGAGGAAGGTCCTAAGATCGAATGTATACGTGACACACGTTCTAAGCCAAAATCGTCAAAATCAGCAGGTGCCATGTGTGTGTCTCTACTTGCTGGTAACCAGTTGGATTGTGACCAACACCATCTATTCCTGTTCTATATCGTTGCCTGTAGCAAAAAATAGTGTCTTTATGCTAACGTAAGGAAAACAAAGGTACTGTTGAACCCAAACAAGCAGCAGCTCCCGTACGAGGGCGTGAGCGCAACCACAAAACACAATGTTACGCATGTGGTGGAAAAGCGACGGCATAGTGTACTAAAAACTGCTTCCCCGTAGTGAAACCAAAACTACTGACATTTATTGTCAACAACTGAGACGGCTTGCACACGTATCCCGTGAAGAATGCGTGAGGTGATGCGATTCCAAGATAACACCCGCCCCCCTTCCCTAGCATTCTTCTAGACTCTAGGAAAACACTATGTAGGAATTGGGTTCAGAATTCATTCCGCACCCATCTTATTCAGCTGATCTTGTGCCCTCAGATTTTGACCATTTCTGTTCTTTGTCGAACACTTTTCAAGGAACTTCCTTTCCGAAAGAAAATGCAGTACTTTTACAGCCAGAAACAAAGTTCGTGATAGGAGACTTCAAATTATCACAGCATGACCTGAGGCTACAAAAAATTGGATAACGACAGTCATATGCTGGGCTAAATTAAATAACTGTTTGGTGAATTAAATAGGTTCTAGACGACCCAAAACTAACTCGTTTGATAGTAAAGTACGGAACTGCTTTTAAAACCCTAACAACTGTTTCACCGGTGACAACGTGCACTACGATGGTTCAAATGGCTCTAAGCACTATGGGACTTAACATCTGAGGTCAGCAGTCCCCCAGACTTAGAACTAGTTAAACCTAACTAACCTAAGGTCACCACACACATCCATGCCCGAGGCAGGATTCGAACCTGCGATCGTAGCAGCAGCGCGGTTCCGGACCGTGCACTACGTCGACATCTAAATTACCAGTCTACAATTCACGCTTGGGTTTCTGGCAGAGTGTTCACCGAACAACGTTCAGAATATTTCTCTACTGTTCCATTACCGAATAGCGGGAGAAACGAACATGACACTCTGCCCCTACTTCGCGACGAACTGTCCTTCTATGAACTTATTCGATGTTCTCCGTCAGCTCTCTCTGGTGAGGATAACACACAGAAGAAGAGGATGCAGAACGTTAGTGCCTGAAAACCGTATCCTAGCCCATCCCTGAAACAAAGCACCATATAATTGGAATCGGGCTATATGGTGATGTTAGAACATCAAAAGAAGCAGCACAACTATAAAAGGCCAAATAGACAGAATATTCTGAAAATTTCGATGCCGAAATGAATGAATTCAGCCTAAAATTGGAAAACTACTAAAACGATAAGCCTTCCAAGTGTATGGTTGGCTGATTTGGAGAGGGGGGGAGGGGGGAGCGAATAGCGAGGTCATCGGTCCCACATAGGGTTAGGGAAGGACGGGGAAGGAAGTCGGTCGTGCCTTTTCGAAGGAACTATCCCGGGATTTCCCTGAAGCGATTTACGGAAAGCACAGAAAACCTAATTTAGGATGGCTGGAGGCGGGTTTGAACCGTCGTCTTTCCGAATGCGAGCCAGTGTGCAACCACTTCGCCACCTCGGTCGGTCCCACGCGTGACATTCACAGGAAGTCTGCCTCAGGTTCTCAGTATGCTCATGACCGACTGTCGAAGGAACGTTATTGGTCTTCCTTCTTCTCTTTCACGACCGGCTCTTCGAGTGCTGCAGTACGTGAATCCGATTGCTTTGGAGCTAATCAAAACGCGATGGTTTCCTGTAATCGATTAATAGTAGGAATATTTCATTTGGGTTTCAGTACTCCTTACAGAAAGTACAGATCTTGACCATATCGAGCACGCACAATCTGCTGCAGAAAAGCGCCGCGCTTTTGGTCTGGCAAATCTATTTGCCGTTAGCCGTTCTTCTCAGTATGTTATTTCTTTGTGCGACTTTATGACGGCCCTTTTTGCAGTAACGTTCGTCCATTCAGCCTTTTGATGCTGTTTCGGGAGCTACGTAAAGGGATATCAGTTTTTACTGTCAACAAAACATCCTAGGGCTCTGGTCGTACCCAGTTAATGCTTATATGTATTATAATGCGAAATTTTGTGAGTTTGCACATGTGTGCGAGAGTTAGTGTGTTACCCCTTCATGCTGAAACAGCTGGACGGATTAGGATGAAATTTTGAATGAAGATAGCTTACAACCTGAATGAAGACTACCTTTTATGCCGAAAAAAATCACTGTTGCTGTGGGATGGCCCAATTGACTACTGTTCCCATGGGATGGTCAACGTGAATAAAAGGTCATCCCTGAAAGTTAACTACCAAATGAATGCTTTAAGTTCAGCGCAGAGATTAGTTTGAACTGTTTTCACTAGTTAAACAATTACGTACATAAATCCACGATAACAGAAGTATTCCTGTAGGATAACATCACCACAGCTCCGTAACAGTTTAACGGATGCGTATGAAAATATTTCACAACGTGTAGAATGATGAGGAAGTTTATTACTGGTATTCTTGAACAATGACATCGCTTTTCTGTTCGGATTTGAATTACTCATAGTTTGAAACGAAATTAATCGAAACCCTCAGCTGCCGACAGGTGTTGTTGAAATACCTCAATGGAAACAGCTGAAAATGTGTGCCCCGAGCGGTACTCAAACCCGGGATCTCCAGCATATGTGGCAGACGCTCTATTCATGTGAGCCACCGAGAGCACAAAGGATAGTGTGACTGCAGGGACTTACCTCTTCAACGCTTGCTGTGAGACCCACATACCCAACTGTCCACAACCTACATTAATAATGTTCCCAATAGATATTTGCCCGTTTACTCACTACTCGCGCCAACTAAGGTGACGATTCCCGTAAGAGTTCAGGCAAAGTGTGCGCATTCGCACAGAAAAAAGTCAATGGCTGGGTAGCCTTTAACTACACTCCTGGAAATTGAAATAAGAACACCGTGAATTCATTGTCCCAGGAAGGGGAAACTTTATTGACACATTCCTGGGGTCAGATACATCACATGATCACACTGACAGAACCACAGGCACATAGACACAGGCAACAGAGCATGCACAATGTCGGCACTAGCACAGTGTATATCCACCTTTCGCAGCAATGCAGGCTGCTATTCTCCCATGGAGACGATCGTAGAGATGCTGGATGTAGTCCTGTGGAACGGCTTGCCATGCCATTTCCACCTGGCGCCTCAGTTGGACCAGCGTTCGTGCTGGACGTGCAGACCGCGTGAGACGACGCTTCATCCAGTCCCAAACATGCTCAATGGGGGACAGATCCGGAGATCTTGCTGGCCAGGGTAGTTGACTTACACCTTCTAGAGCACGTTGGGTGGCACGGGATACATGCGGACGTGCATAGTCCTGTTGGAACAGCAAGTTCCCTTGCCGGTCTAGGAATGGTAGAACGATGGGTTCGATGACGGTTTGGATGTACCGTGCACTATTCAGTGTCCCCTCGACGATCACCAGTGGTGTACGGCCAGTGTAGGAGATCGCTCCCCACACCATGATGCCGGGTGTTGGCCCTGTGTGCCTCGGTCGTATGCAGTCCTGATTGTGGCGCTCACCTGCACGGCGCCAAACACGCATACGACCATCATTGGCACCAAGGCAGAAGCGACTCTCATCGCTGAAGACGACACGTCTCCATTCGTCCCTCCATTCACGCCTGTCGCGACACCACTGGAGGCGGGCTGCACGATGTTGGGGCGTGAGCGGAAGACGGCCTAACGGTGTGCGGGACCGTAGCCCAGCTTCATGGAGACGGTTGCGAATGGTCCTCCCTAATTTGCTGGGAAGTGGCGGTGCGGTCCCCTACGGCACTGCGTAGGATCCTACGGTCTTGGCGTGCATCCGTGCGTCGCTGCGGTCCGGTCCCAGGTCAACGGGCACGTGCACCTTCCGCCGACCACTGGCGACAACATCGATGTACTGTGGAGACCTCACGCCCCACGTGTTGAGCAATTCGGCGGTACGTCCACCCGGCCTCCCGCATGCCCACTATACGCCCTCGCTCAAAGTCCGTCAACTGCACATACGGTTCACGTCCACGCTGTCGCGGCATGCTACCAGTGTTAAAGACTGCGATGGAGCTCCGTATGCCACGGCAAACTGGCTGACACTGACGGCGGCGGTGCACAAATGCTGCGCAGCTATCGCCATTCGACGGCCAACACCGCGGTTCCTGGTGTGTCCGCTGTGCCGTGCGTGTGATCATTGCATGTACAGCCCTCTCGCAGTGTCCGGAGCAAGTATGGTGGTTCTGACACACCGGTGTCAATGTGTTCTTTTTTCCATTTCCAGGAGTGTATATGAAGATAGTAGCTGTTCTCGAAAGAACAGATACCGATAATGGCCGTGCAGCTTCTCTAGAATGAAATGAAACTAATCGAAACTCTCAGCTGCCGTCAGGTAGCTTTAAATGCATCTCGTAATTTCGCAATTCCTCAGTACATCAGGATTTTTCCGAACGATTCTCTTAAAATTCAACATCGTCTTCATCATTACTAACAATGATCTGAGACTCCAACTGCTTCTGGGACTCTTTACAGTCCAATATCTGATTTCAGGAACCTCTATCACACCATGATGTAATTCAGCTGCAATCTACCCGTGTCTCCGTGCTTTTACAAGTGTATCTTCTCCTCGTCTGATTTTTGAACAGTCTGTTCTTTATTGCTGACTAAAATTTACTGAAGAACTCAATTAGCCTTTTTCCTCCCTCTTTCCTCTTTCTGAGTCCATATTCTTCAGTAACTACACTGAAGAGAAAAAGAAACTGGTACACTTGCCTAATATCGTGTAGGGCCCCCGCGAGCATGCAAAAGTGCCGCAACACGACGAGGGATGAACTCGACTATTGTCTGAAACAGTGATGGAGGAAACTGACACCATGAATTCTGCTGGGCCGACCGAGTACGAGGGGAGTAGAGACCTCTTCTGACCAGCACGTTGCAAGGCAGCCCGAGTATGCTCAATAATGCTCATGTCTAAGGAGTTTGGCGGCCAGTGGAAGTTTTTAAACTCAGAAGAGTATTCCTGGAGCCACTCTGTTGCAATTCTGGACGTGTGAGGCGTCGCATTGTCCTCCTGGAATTACGCCAGTCCTTCGGAATCCACAATGGACATGAATGGATGTATGTGCCGAGACAGGATGCTGCAGAAGAGTTGTAACGTTGTTGCTTTAATTTGCTATGAAAGCGGTGCTGATAGACAATAAAAGCGGTTTAAAAGCTGTGAGCTGTCTGGGGAAGTTAACCTTGCATTACTGCGCAACTGTTTCACCAGGTATCCAGTCTAGCTTACCAAATTCCCAACCAGACTAACATTAATTATAATCTTTTAATAGTCATACGAAAACCGGTGATATATATATATATGTATATATATATATATATATATATATATATATATATATAAATTTAAATAAAAAGAAATAAATCAGTTTATATTTGGAAATTTATTTTAACATTGATCATTGAAATTTCAGCATATTAAACTTGTGTCATAACTAAGCTGGTGCCTTATTTAGGATTGTGTAAATGTGAGTTTGTAATCTTACGGAACACATCAAATAGGGAGCCAAGATTGGGAGACTACATACAACACTGCATTCATAAAATAACACACGAAGAACGTTGAAACATATGCAAGAGGAAATTAACCACAACCAACCGATTCAATTTTCACCCAAAGAAGCTACGTTCGTAGCGCAATCCTGTCCGTCATGTAATTACCACACACTGGTATACTAAATTCATACTAACTCTCTGTGAAATCTTCCCGAAAAGAATAGCTGAGGGCTACTTTGATGCTTACACCACATGCTTCACGTGGTCAACTTGGTTTACACAAAGCGTGTAACTCCATTATAATTTTGATAATTAAAATAAATGAGATCGAAAAGCAATTTACAAAAGAAAAACCTCTAACTGGTTACTATCGTCTTACTATTAACCTGATGGGTCAAACAATTATATAAGCACGTGGTACTGGTCCCACAAAGTACACCCCACGTGGGTTGAACATAAAGAAAAGTTGATATATTGAAAAATATTGTCAAGACGAGACGTTATAATCTCACGCACATTCGCATTGAAGACTGATGATGCTAGTTAGAGTTACTGATCAACACGTGGTTCCACTTTACTCATAAAGTAGTGAGAAAGCAACTACCGGAATATATTCTGAACTTCACACTCGAATTACACTGCGTTGCAATTTAAGATAACATTAGATATTTTAGAGCTAAACCTGAAATAAAGGTGATTAAATTTTCAGTTAGGCTGAACTTAAGAAATCCATTGTCCTACGGACTTAGCAGACACGCGCTTTGCCGGAGATCTTACCACTTCAGACGCTCGCCACGGACAGACTGACCTGGTCCCTTCCTGAGGGTGGCTCACAAATACAAACGGAAGTGGCCAGAGAGGCAGCTTCCTATACCAACATGACAAGGGACGGACAGGACCATACTAAGGATAGAAACCTCTTTGCTTTTAGAAAGCGTAGCTACCTGTTCCGACGTTGGTCCTAATGTTATCTAGCAGACAGGCTTGTCTGCTACCCTCAAGCATGCAACTAGAAATACATTTGCTCATTCATCCTCTCACACAGAAGGGAAGGGGGATGACAGTATCTTATCAGATACAGTATATAAAAGAAAGCGGATGTAGGTTCCGTATGAGTCTGTGTGACATGAACAAACTGTGTTTTAAAGTGTAGTAGTGTGACAGATCGTTCTTGTTTATGTGTAAAAGTAACACGTTCCACTACTCAGTCTCCTCCCAGATAGTCAGAAACGCCAAAGTAAATTTAGAAGAGGAATTTATGCCATAAATGACAACAGATTTAAGAAATTAACATGAAAGGAATCCAGCAGAGACCTTTCAGAGTCACCTGTCACAGTCTTATCTAAACGTATCAGGGGTCCCATATCTATCCAACTGCACACGATTCACACCATTACATAGCCTCCACCGGCTTGAACACTTCTCTCCTGACACGCACGGTCCATGAATTCATGAGGTTGTCTGTATACCCGTAAATGTTCATCCGCTCGATACAATTTCAAACGAGACTCGTACGATCAGGCAACATGTTTCCAGTCATCAACAGTCCAGTGTCGGTGTTGACGGGCCCAGGTGAGGCATAAAGCTTTGTGCCGTGCAGTCATCAAGGGTACACGAGTGGGCCTCTGATTTTGATAGCCCATATGATTGATGTTTCGTGGAATGGTTCGCAAACGGACACTTGTTGATAGCCCAGCATTGAAATCTGCGGCACTTTGCGAAAGAGGTCCACTTCTGTCACGATGAACGATTCTCTTCAGTTGTCGTTGGTCCCGTTCTTGCCGGATCTTTTTCCGGCCTCAGCGATGCCGGAGATTTGTTGTTTTATCGGATTCCTGATACTCACGGTACAGTCGTGAAACAGTGGTACGGAAAGATCCCCGCTTTATCGCTACCTCGAAGATGTTGAGACCATCACTCGTGCGCTGACTATAACAGCACGTTCAAACTCACAGAAAACAAGAGATTTCCACTGTTAAACGTTGAGGAGAGAGCGAAGAGGTTGTAAGTAGGCTGTTTATGTTTTCTTATTGGCAACGCCACGTAGCGCTCTGTATGAAAAGTCACTGGCTGTGCTGTGTGCAGTCTGTGGCTAGTTTGCTACAAATGTTATCTGTATTATTATGTTTTTAATTATGTATTTTGTACCTTTGATATTGTATTCTTATGTTATAAAATTGTAATTGACAGCAGTTCATCAAATTAAGTAACTTGTAAGTTCCATTTCACTGCACACGTTTCTGTTGGTCATACTATATGGACAATATGTGAGAAGTAGGGACTGTTAGTGTTTGCACGTGTGTTAATAATTCAGCATGGGACTGGATAACAGCATTGCTGGTTCTAAGGACAATTCCAAAAAGTTAGTGAGTGTACAAGTGGTGGTTCATGGACTTGCTATATTGTCTGCAAGACTCTTCGATGGTGAATGTGCACCTGCACAGTCGCAACAGATGGCTGATGGCCGTCTCTACATGGACTACAGTGATCTGCGTCTTTGATGGCCCACCAATACCATTATTTCTACAAGGACTACAGTGGGTCTGCACCTCTGGTGGCCCACCAATACCATAATCTCTACGAGGACTACAGTGGGTCAGCTCTGTGATGACCTACCTACCAATATTCTTCAAAACTTCGACTGACTCTGCTGTGGGTTTGCTCTGTTGTGGCCCATTACCTGTCAGCATGTCAAGAGTCAGCACTGTCTTTCCGTTGGAAGGACAACACTACTTCTTCAAGACTGCATGGAAATCCACTACTTCCGTGTGCATTGTCTTTTACTGCTCAGAATTTGAGAAAAGAAACGGCAGTTTCACTGTGATGAATGATGAGGACTATCTTTATGGACAGTGAGAAAATTTTAGCTTTTGACCAACATTGTATCAATAAGTGTGTGCATTTGATACCTTTGTTATTGTAGTTATGAAAAATTTTATCAAATCATTATTGGCCACTGCCCAAAACAATTTGTAAAATTTTTTGTGGGGAGCATGGGGGCTATGTAAGTAGGCTGTTTATGTTTTCTTATTGGCAACGCCACGTAGCGCTCTGTATGACAAATCACTGGCTGTGCTGTGTGCAGTCTGTGGCTAGTTTGCATTGTTGTCTGCCATTGTAGTGTTGGGCAGCTGGATGTGAACAGCGCGTAGCGTTGCGCAGTTGGAGGTGAGCCGCCAGCAGTGGTGGATGTGGGGAGAGAAATGGCGGAGTTTTGAAATTTGTAAAAATGGATGTCATGAGCTGCTGTATATATTATGACTTTTGATGACTATTAAGGTAAATACATTGTTTGTTCTCTATTAAAATCTTTCATTTGCTAACTATGCCTATCAGTAGTTAGTGCCTTCTGTAGTTTGAATCTTTTATTTAGCTGGCAATAGTGGCGCTCGCTGTATTGCAGTAGCTTGAGTAACGAAGATTTTTGTGAGGTAAGTGATTTGTGAAAGGTACAGGTTAAAATTAGTCAGGGCCATTTCTTTGTAGGGATTTCTGAAAATCAGATAGCGTTGCGCTAAAAATATTGTGTGTCAGTTTAAGGACAGTCATGTATAATTTTTGTAAGGGGACTTTCAAGGTGGAGAGATAACATTGAAAGCCTCTGCAAGGACAAGGACGTGTCTGATGACGTGATAAATGAAGACCATGGTGGTAGAATTAGGCGTCTAATTCACACGGTGGATTATCAAGAACCGATCTACACGTGATCTAATCGCGACTGGATGAGGGAGGGACGGTAGTAGCAGTGTTACACAAAGCGCTCTCCACCACACACCGGAAAGTGGCTTGCAGAAAATAGATGTTGATGTAGAGTAGAAATAGGAGTCGATATAAAAAACCTAGGGAATTCAGTGCCAGAGTGACAATTTGACACAGTTTTGGGAAACTTGCAATCAAATAACGCAGAAGGCATAGTGAGAATTCCTTCAGAAATTCTGAAATCATTGAGGGAAGTTTCAGTGAAACAGAAGTTTAATGTGGTGCGCAAAATCTATGAGACACATACCATTGTATATCAGTTAAAAAGAACTGTTGTCATTAATATCAAAATTCTAGCATCTGTGGCGCGCTAGAAACAGGGTGACAGCCGATTGTGGAGGATAGAACCCTAGATCCGTCGATCAGGCGTTGAAGAAAGCAGCATACGACTCGAACGGGAAGAAAACCCAACACATGGTTTGCAAAATGGAGACGTACATGCAGATTTCGATCTAGAGCCCACACATATGTGCCTTCTAGTTCAGTAATTCTTCATGGTGCTGGAAAATCTATGTAACGATGCACCTAGTGCATAGATAGAGAGAAAGGCCACGTCAGTAAGGATAAATGGGTATGTTGTGAGTGTGGTGTGCCTGTTAACACGTCTTTGCCTATCTACGGGTTTGTAGTGGTCGATGGGCTGCGTGTCATGCATCGCTGAGAGGACGGTGGCGGCTGCCAGAATGGTTGTTACATGAGGGACCACGAAGCGATAGCAGGCAAGAGCGGCCTGTACATTGTGCAGTACGTAACAAAACATGTGTGTAACAAGTGGGGCATCTGCAGTCGGCGTTCTGTGACGGACGTGGAAATTTGTATCGTTTACTGTGGATTCAAATGGTTCAAATGGCTCTGAGCACTATGCGACTTAACTTCTGAGGTCATCAGTCGCCTAGAACTTAGAACTAATTAAACCTAACTAACATAAGGACATCACATACATCCATGCCCGAGGCAGGATTCGAACCTGCGACCGTAGCGGTCGCCCGGCTCCAGACTGCAGCGCCTAGAACCGCACGGCCACTCCGGCCGGCTTACTGTGGAGACTTTGAATCACTGTCTTGAGAGAGGAACGACGCCTATATAGAATGGACATGATGGAATATCGCCTTTCATGCAAAGAGTTAGATGAGAGCAGTTTTCTGTTCAGTAATACTGATGGGCCGAGTCAAGGGACTGTTTTGTAATAGGCCTTCGAATGATTGTGAATGGAACCGAGTTTGTATTTTACTGCAAACTCATGGATCGTATAGTTTGTCATTGTCTTGTATCCCCATAAGCATTATAGAACTCACATAAAGGCACAGATGTTACTGGATGTTGTTTGCCTGTCGCTTTAGTGCGTATGCTGAGGTGCAAATATACACCTATGAGGCAAAACATTATGGTCCCCTGCTGAACGACGTGTTGTTCGACTTTTCAAACAGAGTACAACGGAAATTCTGCCTGGTATGGATTCTACAAGTTCCTGACAGGATTCCAGAGGTACGTGGCGCCAAATGTCTGGTCACAGATCAAGCATTTCCCGCAAATTACGGGGTGGTGGTTTACGGGCACATAGCAGGCACCTGATATTTGTTCCAATGGGTACCAATCAGGCACATTTGCTGGCAAAGACATCAGTCTGAGTTTACTATAATGCATCCTTAAACCACTGTAGCACGACTCTGACCTCGCAACACGGATAGTTATCCTGGTGGAAGACGTCACGACCATAGGGCGAAGCGAAGCAGGTGGTTCAAAATGGCTCAGAGCAATATGCGACTTAACTTCTGAGGTCATCAGTCGCCAAGAACTTAGAAGTACTTAAAGCTAACTAACCTAAGGACATCACACACATCCATGCCCGAGGCAGGATTCGAACCTGGGACAGTAGCGGTCGCTCGGCTCCAGACTGTAGCGCCTAGAACCGCACGGCCACTCCGGCCGGCGAAGCAGGTGGTCCGCAGTGATGTTCAAGTAGTTCATTGCTGTCATGACACCACCGAATATCCCATGGAAGCCCAACTCACTGTAGTCCATAGCATAATTCTGCCTTCATCAGCCTGCATGTGTGGTGTGGTGCACGTTTCGTGCTACCATTCGCCTCGATGTCGGCATGTAAGGACCCAACCATCGACCTTGTGTAATGAAAAGTGCGATTCATTCGAAAGGTGACACATTTCTATCGATCCAAGGTGAAAACGCAGTGATGCTATGCCCACTGCAATCGTAACTGACGATTTCGTTGGGTCAACACAGGAATATGTAGCGGTCATATGATGTGAAGCGCCATGTTCAACAATGGTCTTTGAACGTTTCGCTCTGGAACACTGGTGTCTGCACCAGCATTGTGCTTTGTTGTCAGACCTGCCACAGATCGCTGCCTAACCTGGATTACACAGTGGGGGATCCTCTGATCTCTATGTTTGGTAGCTTCGCCGTTTCAGAGATTTTCGTTTCCAGCCGCCGCGCCTCAACAATGTTCCTTCACCCAAAAGCGCTTTCTCGGTGGATTTCCGAATTTGCCTCCCATATCTTCGCTGTAAGAACTGCCCATATGTCTCTCTTCCGTTCACGTTTGCCACGCGGGATACCCGTGCGGCCTAGGGCGCCTTTCCACGGTTCGCGCGGAGGTTCGAGTTCTCCCTCGGACATGGGTGTGAGTGTTGTGCTTAGCATAAGTTAGTTTAAGTTACATTAATTAGTGTGTAAGACTGTTATATCCTAGCCAGTAATGCCAACCGAGCCCGCTGCCAAAAGGTTGGCAGCATCAAAGTCCGGACGCCGTCCGCATAAGCAGCGATACAGGAAATCGCCGCAAGTCTACGCGCGCCACCGCTGGCTTCTGGCTTCTTAAGCGCTGGAGTCGCGAGCGCTAGGATAGTTCTGTATTCGCCGCTCAGTTGTATACTCGCCACCGATTTGTGTACTTGCTAGTCAGTTGTGTGTTCATCGCAGCAGAGTTGTTGTTTGTCATCAGCCGACGCTGACCTAGCCGCTGCGACTCGAACTAGACAGATTTCTGTAGACACGAAGTACACTACTGTGTTTCTGTATCTTCGTTAATAAAGATAAGTACCGACTTTTATTTAATCAGAGTGTTTGGGTTTTCATCTTTCTGTTCACTGTTCCAGCGGCCCGGTCGGACCGCTATTAAAAGTGTGGCGGTGACTTCGTAAGCCGTTTCTACAGCGAAGTGTTTGTCGCTACGAACCCCGCCACAAAAAAGACTAGGGACAGATGACCTCAGCAGTTTGGTCCCGTAGAACCTTACGACAAATTTCCAATTTTTTTCTTTTACATTCTTTCCTTACTGCGTCTCGTGCCCCCAATATCACCAGGAGGCATTCAGCCTCACGATGGACAGTGTAAAGTCCACTGTGCGGTGACAATAGGACTGGGTTACAGCGCATTTTTGGTGTCAAAGCACTTTCACCTAACTGTGGAGTTCTAACTCTGTCATCAGACATCACCTGGATTTTTCTGTACCTTGCTGTGCAGCAGGAGTTGTATCGTATAATATCTCTGTTCCAGGTGAACCAGGTATGGTAACAACTTATCTGTGTGAACATCAAACAGACAGCGCCAAACAAATAACGGAGGTTAGGTGAGTGGAAATGTACCATGCTGGTAACAAAAGATATCGCTGCCTGAACCATTTCACCGATGTTCGCAAGTTACATTAAATTTGTTTCTTCCTTCATGATCCTTACGTCCTATATTAATAATCTTTTAGGTGTCATAATGAATTAGATTGTAGTTTTCAATTCTAGTAATGCTGTTGTTGCTCTCAGATTTTAGTAATCCTAGTACTGGTATTAAGTGATTATTTTCAAGGAATAGTGCAGGGGGCCCTCCGTGGAAAATTATAATATAAAGATGTGTCCATATAGAACAATTGGGAGTACATGACAGGTGCACACTAAAATCTGTGCTCGAACAGTTCTGAGCTGGGCTCGTTTAGGAGCCTCATATGTCCTGTTAGTATTATGGGATTGTTATTATCACTGTGAAAAGTGGATTAACTTATATGTCTGGAAATTCATTTCGAATTTAAGTGGAGCTGAAGCATCATGAACTTCATATTCTGTAAAGGTCTATTGACCCTGCTAGAAACCTAATCGTATTATCTTTTATGTGGCTGTTTCGTTATGAGGGCTCTGGTAACAAGTTATAAATCTGTAATATTAATGTTTCAAAAAATGTCACATTGTACTCATTTTCCGAGTTTGAATATTTGAAGTTACACGGCACAGTGGGTGTGTGTGCTTTGCAGCGTAGCTCCGGAACATCTGAAGATAATTCAGTCGAACTTGGTACATGCTTCATCAGAACTGGGCATATTTGTCAAACGGTGTTATCTGCATTTCTTATTTCTGCGAAATAAACTTATTTTTTCTATCTATCTTCCATGGTTTCTTACGAGGGCAGTTCAATAAGTAGTGCAACACATTTCTTCTGAAACAGGGGTTGTTTTATTCAGCATTGAAATACACCAGATTATTCCACAATCTTTTAGCTACACAACACTATTTTTCAACGTAATCTCCATTCAATGCTACGGCCTTGCGCCTCCTTGAAATGAGGGCCTGTATGCCTGCACGGTACCATTCCACTGGTCGATGTCAGAGCCAACGTCGTACTGCATCAATAACTTCTTCACCATCCGCGTAGTGCCTCCCACGGATTGCGTCCTTCATTGGGCCAAACATATGGAAATCCGACGGTGCGAGATCGGGGCTGTAGGGTGCATGAGGAAGAACAGTCCACTGAAGTTTTGTGAGCTCCTCTCGGGTGCGAAGACTTGTGTGAGGTCTTGCGTTGTCATGAAGAAGGAGAAGTTCGTTCAGATTTTTGTGCCTACGAACACGCTGAAGTCGTTTCTTCAATTTCTGAAGAGTAGCACAATACACTTCAGAGTTGATCGTTTGACCATGGGGAAGGACATCGAACAGAATAACCCCTTCAGCGTCCCAGAAGACTGTAACCCTGACTTTACCGGCTGAGGGTATGGCTTTAAACTTTTTCTTGGTAGGGGAGTGGGTGTGGCGCCACTCCATTGATTGCCGTTTTGTTTCAGGTTCGAAGTGATGAACCCATGTTTCATCGCCTGTAACAATCTTTGACAAGAAATTGTCACCCTCAGCCACATGACGAGCAAGCAATTCCGCACAGATGGTTCTCCTTTGCTCTTTATGGTGTTCGGTTAGACAACGAGGGACCCAGCGGGAACAAACCTTTGAATATCCCAACTGGTGAACAATTGTGACAGCACTACCAACAGAGATGTCAAGTTGAGCACTGAGTTGTTTGATGGTGATCCGTCGATCATCCCGAACGAGTGTGTTCGCACGCTCCGCCATTGCAGGAGTCACAGCTGTGCACGACCGGCCCGCACGCGGGAGATCAGACAGTCTTGCTTGACCTTGCGGCGATGATGACACACGCTTTGCCCAACGACTCACCGTACTTTTGTCCACTGCCAGATCACAGTAGACATTCTGCAAGCGCCTACGAATATCTGAGATGCCCTGGTTTTCCGTCAAAAGAAACTCGATCACTGCCCGTTGTTTGCAACGCACATCCGTTACAGACGCCATTTTAACAGATCCGTACAGCGCTGCCACCTGTCGGAAGTCAATGAAACTATACGAGACGAAGCGGGAATGTTTGAAAATATTCCACAAGAAATTTCCGGTTTTTTCAACCAAAATTGGCTGAGAAAAAAAAATGTGTTGCATTACTTATTGAACTGCCCTCGTATTTCAAAATGTCCAGTTTCGGGCATTGTCACCCATCTTCTAATCACAGAGTAATCTGTCTTAATGGAACTAACAGTCCACTGTCAAGTACTATAATCAGGATATGAAAAGAAACTGTTAGATCGAAAGGGAAAGGTTAATCTGTAACTGTGACGTACGATCTAAAGGTGGACGCCATTGCTCAAACTGAAGTAAAAAGCATAAATCGACTGACAGACAGAACATTTTTTGCGAATGCGACTTACTGCCTACGAAAAAATATTGTGAAGACGACCCTAAATGCTATAGGAATGTTGTTGAGGGTATATTTATGTAACATAACATTGGCCTTATTAAGTAACTAAAGGGTAAAGCCCGCCAGGTTAGCCGTGCGGTCTAACGCACGGCTTTCCGGGCGGGAGGGAGCGCCTAGTCCCCGGCAGGACCCGCCCGGCGGACTTGGTTCGAGGTCCGGTGAGCCGGCCAACCTGTGGATGGTTTTTACGCGGTTTTCCATCTGCCACGGTGAATGCGGGCTGGTTCCCTTTATTCAGCCGCAGCTACACTATGTCGGCGACTGCTGCGCAAACAAGTTCTCCTCGTACGCATGCACCACCATTACTCTACCACGGGTACATACGGGTTACACTGGTCTGGTGTGAGACGTTCCCTGGGGGGGGGGGGGGTCCACCGGAAGCCGAACGGCACAAAAACATTGCTTTCGGTGTGGGGTGGCGGAGGGGTGAAGTACTGCGGTAGTCGTCGGGGAGTTGTGGACCACTGCGGCTGCGGCGGGGACGAAGCCTCTCAGTCGTTTCTAGGCCCCCAGTTAACATACAACATACAACAACATACAACTGAAGGGTCATCAGTAATAAATTACACAGATTGAGAGCAAATAATTGTTGGCTTACCATATTGCATAGTGTTAACGTTGATAGTTCGGTTACACCTTTGGGATATGACTGAAGCTACAGTGTGACAATCATTGAACTACATGAAGAGAACGTAAATTAGTGGCAAACTACAGCGTGCACACACTTTATTCAACATGTAAACGTCACTACTGATTTTAGGATTTAGGTTATGACATGTTCAATGTGCCTGCCATCATTGGCAATGATCGGACTCAGACGAATAGAGAAATTCTGCAAGACTCGCTGAAGTGTCGGAACATAGATGATGTCGATGAGCTCCTGAACTGGTTTTTTCAGCTCAGCCTTGGTTTTGGGGTTATTGCTGTACACTTTGTCTTTAATACAGCCCCACAAAAAGGAGTCGCATGTGTTCAGATCCGGAGAATATGGCGGCCAATCGAGGCCCAATCTAGTGGCCCCTGGGAACCCCAGAGCCAGAATGCGGTAGCCAAAGTGCTCCTTCAGGATGTCAAACACTCTCCCGCTTCGATGGCGTCGAATTCTGTTTTTCACGAACCACTCTTGTCGAAATCATGGTCACTTTGGATACTGGGGATGAAATCATCATCCAAAACCGTAATGTACCGTTCTGTAGTCACCGTGCCAACAAGGAATATCGCACCAATTATTCCATGACTGGACACGGCACACACACACAGTCACCCTTTGTGGGTGAAGAGACTTCTAGATCGCGAAATGTGGATTCTCTGTCACCCAAATGCGCCCATTTTGCTTGTTGACGATCTCATCCAAATGAAAGTGGGCTTCACCGTTAAACCAAACCAATCATGCGCATACCAATTGCCATTGTCCCGCGGCCAACAGTCCAGTTTGAACGCCCAAACGGAAACTGTTCTGAAATTATGACGATTTTCAAATGGTTCATATGGCTCTGAGTACTATGGGACTTAACTTCTGAGGTCATCAGTCCGCTAGAACTTATAACTACTTAAACCTAACTAACCGAAGGACATCACACACATCCATGCCCGAGGCAGGATTCGAACCTGCGACCGTAGCGGTCGCCCGGTTTCAGACTGTAGCGCCTAGAACCGCTCGGCCACTCCGGCCGGCTATGACGATTTTATTTCATTTAGTTCAATAATTATCACGCCGCACATTCACATATGATGCTTTCGCCACTTTGCTGCCCCTACAACTGCCCAGTGCTGGGATCTCTCACGTCACAGCAGACTCTATTCCTGCCTGGCGTATTTATCGTCCGCCTGCCGCTACAGCCAGTAAAGCCTGCTTCCCGTCAGAGCGTCGAGCCCTCATTTGCATGGCCATTGTCTTGTCATCTGGGCGCCGCGAACGAACAATGCTAGAGATTTCACCGACTTCATTCTGTGTGCGCAAAGTTTACTCCGATGCAGCGCTGGGAAGCCTGTTAAATCGGGTGATGCGGTCGTAATGCCAGTCTCCGTGCGTTTTGAAGTCCCATCTCTATTTTTCCATAGTTTCAGTTAGTACGTCGTGACAGTGCTTTGTACGTCAATTAACTTACTGTGCAGCGTTCCCTGTTTACTAAATTACGCACTTTTCTCCCGAAGGCTCGAATTTACATTCATAAATATTGCTGTTTGTATTAACAGTACATCTTAGAACAAAAAGGCAAGAGAAAATTATTTCTGGCAAGTTAAGTTCGTTGTTTAACGATGTATATAGTTCTGTTTCTTTTTAAACGTCATGTGAAATTATCTCTTTCTTTTTCTTTTCCCCGTCATCGGGTCCGCTTGTATGGGATTCGACAATTGGTATTTATTATTTAACTTGGTGGACGAATCCCTGATACCACAGTGGTAGGGAAGTCGTGTGCGCCATCTTTGTGCGTATTATGTAAACATTGTTCTGTGCTTTTTGTGTTGTGTATTTTATCTGCTCGTGTATTATACTCCCTGAGGCTGAATTTGGGAATCACCCCAGTATTTACCGTAATGAAACTACTCTCAGGCTGACCAATGTATCACCTGACGGCATTAATACGCCGCACGGATTCGATCTGGGTCTATTTCACGTCCCTGTTTCGCAAGCTAGCACGACGAGTTCTGCACTACACGGGCAGCTCAGCTTGTAAATTTGCTACAGATTCCTATTTATTCTTTTCGTCTAAACTTGGACTTGAATTAAAGAATTACAGAAAAACATTCAAGAATTAGACACGCAACTTGTCACTAGGGTAGGTCGGTTGCGATCAATTGGAGGTCACCTGTCACCTTGACCCCCCCCCCTCCCCCAGCCACCAGTCAGAATCTTACTGGGGCCTCCGCTGTCTTATCCCAATAGGTGCCAAACCAAATTCGTCGACGAAAGAAGCAAATAATAATAATAATAATCTTCCAGCAAATTTTCTTAAAACTCAAAAACAGACCTCAAAAATAATTAGAAAAGAAAAACGGGGATATGACAACAACAGACTCTCTGAAATCCAGCAGGATTTCATAAAAAATAATACAAGAAATTTTTATAAGACTTTCAGAGAAAACTTACAGGGATACCAAGCGCCTAGCTTGTGCTTCAAGAAACCCGATGGCTCTTTGGAAACCAACACGAAAAATAACTGCAAAATCTTAGCCCAATATTTCAGTTCCCTCCTCAACTGCGAACCACCCCAACAAAAACTTGTCTTCTCTTCTCCAGTATTCACACACCCAGACTCACATGCCCCGGATCTTGAAGAAATTATGGAGATAGTCAAGCAGTTGAAAAATAACAAAGCACCAGGAGAAGACGGGATCATTGCTGAGTTATGGAAACTAAACGATCCTATACTTATGCAGAAATTACACCATATAATGTCAGACATATGGATAACGGAGCAGATACCAGAGGACTGGAAATGCGCTCTAATTCACCCGCTACACAAAAAGGGCGACAAGACAGACATGAACAATTACAGAGGAATTTCCCTGCTCCCAGTCGCTTACAAAATCCTTTCCAAAGCGCTTTTAAACAGGATAGAATCCCAAGCAGATACATTAATTGGTGAATACCAGGCCGGATTCAGAAAAGGACGCTCATGTACGGAACAGATCTGGTGCTTAAAGACAATATTACAAATGAGGAAATGCAGAAACACAGTAGTTACATTCATCGACTTCAGGAAAGCATATGATTCAGTGGACCGTGGAACCCTGTTTAAAATCATGGAAGAATTTGGGATCGACCGAAAGACACAAAAAATCACAGAACAGACACTTACAGGAACAACGGCCAAAGTGAAATTCATGAGCGAAGTATCAGAACCCTTCGAAATCAAATCTGGAGTCCGACAAGGGGACGGACTATCCCCAATCCTTTTCAATATTGTTCTAGAAATGATAATCAGGGAATGGGAAACTCACGTAAAGCGTATCCAAATTGATATCAAGAAAGAGAACCGAATTAAAGTCAAGTGCCTCGCTTTCGCTGACAATATTGCAATTATCACCAATAACAGAACAGAAGCGATTCACGCAGTGGAAAAACTACATGAAATTTCACAAAAAACTGGACTACAGATATCTTATGAAAAAAAACCCAATATATGGAAAGGCAGCCAGAAAATAAATCCCCTTTAATAACAAAATATGGTAAAATTGCACAAGTCTGCTATTTTAAATACCTCGGTGAAACTATACAGTCAACAGGATTAAACCGAATTGCCAATGAACAAAGAATCACCAAGCTCCAGAAGGCCTACAAGCTAACATGGACACATTACAACAAGAAGAGCATTTCGACAGACGCAAAATTAAGGCACTATACAACAGTGATTCTTCCAGAAGCAATCTATGCAGCTGCAACAATGGTGATTGATGGTCATTCAAAAATTAAGGAAATAGAAAAGCAGGAAAGAAAAATTCTCAGGAAGATTTACGGTCCAATCAACAAAAATGGCATTTGGATGAAGAGACCACAAAACGAACTCTACAGAAAGATCAACATGGTATCAGATGAAATCAGAAAGCGCCGAGCCAAATTTTATACACACATCTACAGGATGGAAGACTCCAGAACAGCAAAGAAATTATTCAATATTATAACAAGGAGTAAATGTGGCACAGAATGGCTGAAAGAAGTCCAGAGGGATCTACAGCAGATCAACATAAAACATCTCGAAGATCGCACCGAGTGCCGGCATAAAATCACAAGTGTGAAGTTTGGGGAAAGAACATCGCGTCAGCCTGGTAAAAAATGGACAGAGGAACGGAAGAAGGAGCATTCTGAGAGGATGGGGAGGTTTCGGGAAGCAAAGAAGAAAAACATCCGAAGATGAAATTATGAATTCAAGTTCAATCGCTCTCCTAAAGGGGAACAATCGTTATAATAATAATAATCTTCCAGAAAATAAAGGTACTTTTCCGTCCAAAGGACTTGGGGGGAACATCGGCCCGAGGAACCGTCAGGTCATCCTCTGCCAGTGACGTCATTGGGTGCAGTATGGAGGCACACACCGCTCTCAGGGCCGTTGTCAGTTTTCGTGACTCAGAGCCGCAACTACCTGGTGAAGCAGCTCCTCAGTCGGCACCGTGACTCAGATGGCACCAATGAAAAATTGGTATCAGTACCGCACACTGCGCCCAGGTCTTCCGTACAGAAGTTAACCGAGTTCGCCATTCACCTAGGGAGGCGGATGGACGATTAAGTGCCTCAGTATTATAAGATACTCAGACTGAATTCAGTATGAAATGCTAGGTAGCTAGAGTGAAGTAGCTGCTGGAAATATTTATTTTATCCTATTCCCAGCATCCTCTAATTTACCTGAAGCGTATGTTCTACTTTGTATACCCCCTTTTCCTCCTTCGTAGCATAGACATCACCAACCTGGGATGGCTAGAGTACCACCACGATAAAGATATCCGTACTGCAGTTGCAACTGTATTGGTGGGGTATCTGTGGAGACCCAGGACAAACGGTTTTTGGAAAGGGGTAGCAGACTTTTCAGCAGTTGCACGGTCAATGAGCTTAGTGACTGACTGATATGGCCTTGACACAATTTAACCATTGCTAAGACTTGGTTTCGCAATCACGAAAAAAATTGCGTAGGTGAAAGACGCCAGACAGATTACGCAATAGTAATACCTTGTTATTTTGGTACCGCGAACGGCTGAAGGTAAGGAGAAACTACAGCTGCCGTATTTCTCAAGGAGATGCAGTTCTACTGTATGGCTTAATGACTATCGTATTCTATTGGGTGAAATGTTGTGGTGGTAAAATATTGCCCTAGTCAGATGTTCGAGAGGGATGTTGTCATCAGAGGAAACAGAACTGACCTTCTAATAATTGGAGCTTGGTAGGTACTTAGAGAATATATAAAAGGGTAGGATAAGGCATAATCGGAAAGGTGAAATGTGATGGTAAGAAGAAATACACATTACTCAGGTCAGTACAGGGTTTCCAACACAAAATCAAACGGGAATAATACAGCAGTAGGTCTAATAAAGAATAAGAAAACAGGAATAACGTTAAGCTACTATGAACAGCATAGTGATACATTATACTGCCCAAGAAAGATACAAAGCTAACATCGTCTACTGTAGTACAGATTTATATGCCGACTATCTCCTCAGATGATGAATGGATTGCCAACATTTCGAGCCATGAAAGAAGTTCAAATAGCTAAGAGAGATTAAGTTCAATTATGACGGGGCTCTGGAAATCGATAGTAGGAAAAGGACGAGAATGAAAAGTAGTTTGTTAAGATGGGAGGGGTATGAAAGGGGAAACCGCCAAGAAACATTTTTCACAAAACGCAATTTAACCATTGCTGGTACTTGGTTTCACAATCACGAAATAAAGTTGCACAGGTGGAAGACACCAGATAGATTACGTAATGGTAAGACAGCTTCCGAAAAGAAGATTTAAACTGCAAAACATTTCCAGGAACAGATATAGACTCTAACCATAATTTATTGATTTTGAACTGCGTATTAAAACATAAGGACTTGCAGAAAGAAAACTAACGCTATAGGGCGTGGCTAAACTCAATGAGCTATAGGTTGTTGAGAGCTTCAAAACTAGCATTACACAAAAACTGAACAAAACAGCAGAATGAAATACATTACAAGATGTGTCGGTGGCTTTGAGAGATGGAATAGTAAAGGCAGGAGCTGCCAAAATATGACTAAAGACAACGCTCAGTAGAAATTCTTGGATAACACACGAGACATTGAATCTCACAAGAATGTAATGATTCAAATTCCAAAGAAGCCAATTGCTGACAGTTGTGAATATTACCAAACTATGAGTTTAATAAATCATTATACGCAAAATACTGACATGAATGATTTACTGAAGACTGGAGAATTTGGTAGAATCCGACCTCGGGAAGACAGTTTTGGTTCCGGAGATATGAAATAACACGCAGGCAAAATTGACCTTACAACGTAGGTTAGCATATGGATTGAAGAAATGCAAACCTACATTTACAGCATTTATAGATTCAGATACGGCTTTTGATCATTTTGACAGCAACTCTCTTTGTAATTGTGAAGGCAGCAGGGATAAATAAAGAAAATGAGAAGTTATCAACAATTTTTTCAGAAGCCAGATTGCAGTTATAAGAGTCGAATTACATGGAAGGGAACCGTGGACGGTAGGGCAGAGAAAAAGGAGTAGAAACTTTGTGAATGTGGTGTTATAGAATAAGGCTAAAGATTAGGATAGATGTATAGCTATTGAGGAGATACTGAATCGAATTTTGGAAAAACGAAGTTTGTTGGTCATCTAGTCCAAAAGGGCAACAGGTTCAGAGGACTCATCCTGAGGCATCAACCTGTCGTCAGTTTGATAATGGGAGGAAGCTTGGGGCATAAAAATTGTTGAGGTAGACCAAAGACTGAATAATGTAAACAGATTCAAATGTATGTAGATTGCAGCGGCTATACACAGATGAAAGGACTTGCACGGAATAACACTACCTTGGAGAGCTGCGTCGAACAGGACCGAAGAAACAAAGAAACAACAATGCATCTTTGAGAACCTCCCTAATAAATCTCACACATTTATTTGTGCAATTCTCCGATTTCTTGTAATTTCTGCCGGCCGCTGTGGCCGAGCTGTTCTAGGCGCTACAGTCTGGAACCGCGCGACGGCTACGGTTGCAGCTTCGAATCCTGTCTCGGGCATAGATGTATCTGATGTCCTTAGGTTGGTTAGGTTTAAGTAGTTCTAAGTTCTAGGGGAATTGAGACCTTAGATGCTAAGTCCCATAGTGCTCAGAACCATTTGAACCATTTGTAACTTCTCACACATTCTTTTGCCCGATTCCTCAAATAATTTATTAAATTCTGCAACAGGTTTTCCTATCGTGTTATCACTACCATTAACACTGTGTTCATCTATAATTACGTCAGTGTCATTGCTCGATTCGGTTACTATTGGCAACTATTTGTCCTGATTTGTGAAGGCTAAACGGTTATGTTTTCCATGTCATATACAGATGTATTGTGTTTCTACAGTGACCGTTTTGTTTCACAGTTTGTCATCCGCAGATTATGAATTCATAATTTACTGTGTTTCCTCAAAAATCTGTAATTACGATTTAAAAAATAACATTTACATATAAACAAACAGTAAAGAACTTTCTTTCTCTTTAACAGCCATACAATAAAAGCCCACTGAAGAAGCTGCAACTGCAGTGAAATATGTTTTGGATAAAAAACAAAATTTTGTTTTGCTAAAGGCGGACCCCATCCAAAACCATACGTATGTATTGTTAAAGCAAACTCGGAAAAAAGAGCTTCAACCCCAAAATGATTATTTTAGGAGGGGATGGTGCACACTAATTCAAATAGAACATGAGACCCAATTTTACAGACGTAAGTTCTCATTTCGAGTGTTAGTACTTCAGTTTGTAACGTGCGCGTGGGGCACACGATACTCCTTAAAGCCTGTACTATGGTATGTTGACGGGCTTCACCTTATGAGAAAGTATTTTCGTATAGATATTGACCGCGTGTACCTGAATGGAGGCAAATCAGACTTAACCCACTCTGTAATAACAATGATTCAGATGAATAAAAAAAAGGGGGGGGGGAACCTGAAACCGTTGTGATCACTGTATAAAAAGTTGATTACTGAACTCATTATGCGCTCAAGATTTCCAATACTACTCTCTTTATCTTATTTCCTACTCATTTAAATACCTTTATATCTGTCTCGAAATAATTAAACTTCATTACTAAATCAATATCAAAGTTACCTTTCAACTTTGTTAGACCTTCGTTATTCATTTACTGGTTCATTAACAAAACAGTTCTTTAAACATCATTCTAACATAGCTAGGTCTGCAGGTAATTATTATTAACACAAACTTTAATTTTTCATCTCGGGACACTCGGATTACACAACATTTGGAAAGGACCCTATCTAGGTTACTTCTGAGGATAATTAAATGATAGGACAGTACTTGTAAAATTTAAGTTGTTATTGAACAGTATGGAACAAAAGTAACACTGGTCCATACGAATACAGTACTAAAAGTTTCAACCTGTTTGTATCGATGCAGCGGTTGGCAAGCGGCGAATAGCGAGGCACAGAGCACACATACAACCACAGCTATGGCTCTTGACGTATCGGCACTTTACTTCTTCTTAGCGTCGCAATACTTTTCCGTTTAGTGCCTATGGAATTTTGCCATGCTGTATGGGCGTTGGAACGGCATACCCGAGGCTCAATGAAACTACGTCTTCCAGGAGAGCCTCCTCGTTCCAGAACGTGTTGCTCAGACCAATGCCAAACTCCAACTGCTGAGCCCGTTATGCCGTGCAGCGCCCGTGCGCATTTTCCCGCGCTCGCCTGCCATCCACCTTTTACCACTCCCTTACACACAGGGTATTCACACGAGGTTTTACATTATACATATCATAACACATTGCCTGCGTATGGACCAGACTCACAGTTACAATTTTAAACATCTTACAATAGTTTCAAAGTTTCTTACATTTCAATTCTGTTACAATATTGTTCGACATTTGACATAAACATTAATATTCACATTGAAAATTGTTTACAGTTTTCTTAACACAATGACATGAAACAAAAAGGAAATGAAATCAGAACATCAAGTACACTAATTTATCGAAAAATCAGATGAAAAGAAAATTACTTATCTTTACAATAGTACAGCGTCGTTGTTGTTACAAGTTGCTTCATGTTTGTTTATCGAGTGTCATTTTTTATTTGAAAATAAAGTTATGAAGTTGTTCTTGAGTTTACACAGTTGAGTTTTTCAGATGAGTGTGCTTTGTTGGACAATACCACTGTTCCATTAAAGTATCCCGCAGGTATTTACAAATATTTGTTATACCCAAATGGTTTTCATGTACTGGTTTTGTGATGGAAACGCTGATACTGCCTTTGGACAATATGGCAGTTGATTTAGTAACCGCAGGATACCAGATTCAAGAGCGTTTACATTCGTTTCTTGTTATTGAAGTTGCTGCATCTGGAGGGCTTTCATCATCGCGGTCGTCAGCGCCCGTACTTCGTGTTTTCTCCACATTCTTGAGACTGACGTATTATCTTCCATGATCTTATTATTTAGCCTCTTGAGGAGGATCTTCTAGCATATTCGTAAGAGCTTTCTGTGCCTACAGAGATGAGTCTATTCATCCAGCACGACGGGGCTCATTCACATTCTGAATGTAAGGTGACTCAAGCCGGCCGCTGTGGCCGAGCGGTTATAGGCGCTTCAGTCCGAAACCACGGGACTGCTATGGTCGCAGGTTCGAATCTTGCCTCGGGCATGGCTGTGTGTGATGTCCTTAGGTTAATTAGGTTTAAGTAGTTCTAAGTTCTAGGGGACCGATGACCTCAGATGTTAAGTCTTATAGTGCTCCGAGCCACTTGAACAATTTTTTTTTGTAAGGTGACACATCAGCAAAAGAACTTAATATTTTCCGGAAGACAGATGAGCAGAAATGATCATATTTCTTGACCTTCAAGGTCCTCGGACATTGCCTCTTAAGATTTTTGCCTGCAGGAATGGTTGAAACAAGAAGTCTATACAGACTGATTAATGGGAAGCGACCGAAGCCGAGCTACACGTGCTGTTGTCAACAGAATTCGACAGTGCGTTGATCTCTCAAGTGGATGTGTTTAAAATCTGCTTTGAATTTAATATCACTTAACACCTACTGGGAGTATTTGTTTGGTTTATGTTCCAACAGCTGTATCTCCGTAACCAATAAAAACTGGAAACGTGTGGTTTTCTTCGAACCACTTCGCACAATAGTATTTCACCTGAAACAGCCTGTATGTATAACAAACTACATCCCTCATGGCAGATGAGCAGTGGGTAGTAGTTGTCCTTAGAAAGCGGAGAAATTGCAGTTAACTTACCAATTTACCCCTCCGCCACACACCGTCAGGTGGCTTGCGGAGTATGGATGTAGATATAGATGTAGACTTAACAATGACTCCAATCTGTGAGTTTTGGGTTCCACACATATGCTTTTTATTGGGCTCAAGAGTCGAAAAGATTTACCACAGATTCATTTGAGTGATTTCAAAGTATGCCTTTGTGAACACTAATTACAGGAACGCATGCTGTTGGTGGAAACAGTGAAATTGGCTGAGCGTGTAGAGGTGGTCGGGGCACGTGGGTATTAAAGGACTCAATAGATCTGACACTGTCAGGATAGGAGAAAGCAATCGTAAGTAGATAACCAATTGTAAAATTATAAAAACTTTAAAAACTTTTCTTATAACTTTTTAAAACAATCAAAATTTTTGTATGTATAGTCTCAATCGCATTTATCATTAAGAAATTGTTTACAAAGTGATGACCAGTTTCGGTAGTTTAACTACCATCTTCAGATCACATGTAGTATTATAAACGCACTCGCATTATACAAGACCGTTGCATCACGACAACATTCTTATTTTGAGTTTCCAATACAGCATAGCACATTTTACCTGGAGATTTAAAATACGAAATCTACAGACGATGCAACGTCTTGTACACTGCGAGTGCATTTATAATACTACATGCGATCTGAAGTTGTACTTACGTTACCGAAACTGGCCCCCCTAATAAATATTTTTTTAAATGTTAAATATGATTAAGACAACACACATAAAATTTTTCTAAGTTTTAAAAAATTTTAGAGAAAGTATTAAAATTTTTTATAGTTTTATAATTTATTAAAGGCATGGACCAACAGAATCCTATCAGCCCCATACCACGATGTGAGCTGGGGCCACACTATGTGAGGAGAAGTGGGAGGAAAGAAATGGGGGAGGAGCTGTGAAAGTTTTGTTTGAAAAAGTGTCTTCCTCCATCAGCTCCGATGCTGTCGGGAGTTGGGTTATACATGGGTATGAAGCAGGTAGGTTCCTTTTGCTATGAATTTGGGTAAACTGTTGTATAAATCAAATTCGGGTAAACTGTAGTATAAATCAAATGAGGTAATTACTGAAATTTCAATTTACTCGATACCTCATTCTTCGCTGGTAATAATCCGTATACGACAAAAAATTCTCCAAATCACAAAAAGCTGAAAGTATGAGATCTGTCGGTGATATGTAATTTAATGCTGATCTTTGCACTTCGAGCTCGTGATGCAGTGAATAACGGACTAATAGAAAACTAAACTCGGCACAAACGTGATCGTATCTGAACAATGGCTTCCCTTAATACTGTACATAGTTTAGATTCTACATGACAGTTCAAACAGCTTCGTGTACGTTCAAATTCATCATTGGTTCCCGTTACCAGTGATATATTAATACTGATATATTCATGTTTCATGGTAATTAAACATGTTCCCCTAACATCTGCAGCTGGCCGGAGTGGCCGTGCGGTTCTAGGCGCTACCGTCTGGAACCGAGCGACCGCTACGGTCGCTGGTTCGAATCCTGCCTCGGGCATGGATGTGTGTGATGTGCTTAGGTTAGTTAGGTTTAATTAGTTCTAATCTCTAGGCGAGTGATGACCTCAGAAGATAGGTCACATAGTGCTCAGAGCCATTTGAACCTCTTAACATCTGCATGTAGAATATTTCCGGTTTTCTTTCAAAATTAAGAATAATTATTGGCGTTTTGACGCCTAAAACCGTAGGTGGTCAATTTTTTAGCAGCGTCACGCCTACAGAAAAACCCCTCTCCAGCTTAAGCAAATCATCTGTCATTCAGTTATCTTATGACGTTGTGGTTCGTGAGAACATATGAAGTCGTGTTACTAACCACGCGTCCTACTCCCGTTCTTTAATGATGCTGTACCTAATGCCCTTAACATGCCTGGTTATAATATACAATAAAATCTTTGGAATGAAATAAAGTAAAGAAAAGATGTTAGTTCTATAATTTATTTTTCACAACTTCTTTTCAGCTTTTTCATTCTTGTCTATCAGTCCATCCCTTTAGATATTCACGTGGTGTGTTTTCCACCTACACATATTGAAGGATAGTTTTGCCTTTTGCTTTTAAATTTAAAAATTCTTTGCCAGTTCTTACTCTGCTGAACTTGTCATGATACTGGACGCCTTCGGTCACAAAAGAAATGGCGCTATTTGGTCTTTGTGTATGGCCCCTCTGTGCATATTTAACCATTTATTGAATGTATAATGTTTTAAATATCGTCGAAATTTGTGTTTATTGAAGCGATTGTCTCTCGCTGTTAGAATTTTTGTAAAATTTTCTTACGTATTGAATATTTTTATTGGCTGTTACATTAAGGACTGATTCAAGATATAGAAAAGTCGAAACGATCTTCGATGATATTAAAAGCAAACGCAGCAATATTAAGAGCGCAACTAGAATTCCGCTGTTAAAAGCAGAGTAAAGGACAAATAGGTGAAAAGAGTAGGTTGAAGTCTCTGCGAGGGCAGGAAATCTCTGAACGCGTCATAATGAACGAACTGAACTCGATACGAGAGACATACACTGACAAGCCAAAACATTATGGCCACTGTCCATCGTGACGTTGAGTGACGCCTGGTGGCGTTGTAGGCACGTGACGCGATAGCAAAAGTATGTAAGCGCAGCAGACATGGACGGAGGACCACCCTAGGGAAGATATGGGCTGGAAATGGGGAAATCCATTGAGATAAGCGACTCTGACAAAGGGCACATTATTATTACGCAGAGCCAGTGAATGAGTATCTCGAAAACGGCAAAGCTGGTTGAATATTCATGTGCTACTGCCGTGAATTATATAGATATTATTTTGGTATTGAGTATGTTTCTTTTAGTTTAATTTTGTTGAGTTTTTGAATTTGTTCTTTAATAATTACTGCTAGAGGTTCAGTTTATTTGAGTTCTTATCATTCTAATTTTTTTGTTTTTATGGTTTTAATTTTAATGATTATGCTTTATTGTTCATTTGCTAGATTGAGTCTTCTTTCTTTATATATATATATATATATATATATATATATATATATATATATATATATATATATATATTTGAGGCTAGATTAGCCCCTACTTTGCTTTTGATTTTGGGTTGAAGTTACCAGCCTGAAAGTTTACAGGCTGGTGTTTATGTTTATTTAATTTTTTATACTTTAGTTGCTAGATTACCTTTGTTGTTAGTTTTATTTAGGGTTTATGATTTTTCTAATACTTTATATTTCCCTTCATTGGTTGATTTTGGTTCTTATTATCTTATGTTTTATGTATTTATAATTTTGGTTTTTTTATTTAAGATGCCAATACTTTTGGTTCATTTATGACTTCCTAAGGCTCATGTAGAGGCCCCTATTTCAGGTAGAATAATTCTTTCTGGTGTTTTATTTAAGTTGGGTGGTTACAGTATTTTTCGTGTTATAAAGGTTATTTCTTATTTGAGTTTAAAGTTTAGTTATTTTTGATTATCTTTAGGTTTATCTGGTGGAGTTATTGTTAGATTTATTTGTTTTCGTCAGGTTGATTTAAAGTCCTTAATTGCATATTCTTCTGTTGCTCATATAAGAATGGTTATTGGTGGATTGATGACCATAAATTGATGAGGTTGTATAGGTTCTCTTTCTTTAATATTTGGTCATGGTTTATGTTCTTCTGGATTATTTTCTTTGTCTAATATTATTTATGAACGTTTAGGTAGACAAAGATTATTAATTAACAAGGGTATAATTAATTTGATACCTAGAATGGCTTTATGGTGGTTTCTTTTGAGATCATCAAATATAGCTGCCCCTCAATCATTAAATTTGGTAGGTGAACTTAGATTATTAAATAAAATTATGTCTTGTTCTTCTTTTAGACTTTTTGCTTTAATTTTTTTTTGGAGCTGTTTATACTTTATATATATATATTCTTATTCTCAGCACGGGAATTATTACTCTGGGGTTTATACTTGTTCTCTTGGTTACTTCTGTGAATATCATCTTTTACTTTAACATTGATTGCCTTTAAACATTCTTTGTTCTACTGGTGAGTATTTCTTTATGTAAATTGCTTAAGTATTTTCATTTAAAATATTGTTTTGTGGAATCAATGATGTGAAGTTTTTCATCTTAGGCCATGAGTTTATTTTCTATTTGTTCTTTGAGTTTTTTCCTTTATTCTTTTCTAGAACTATAATTTTTATTTTGGGTATTTATTATTTGATAATTGATTATAGAGTTTTTGTTGAATGAGAACTTTTTAATTTGAATGGTTTTATGTTGTTATAACTTTAATTTTGGATTGAATGTCTTTTATTTTTATATCTTTTGTTATGTATATTTCTTCTTTGGGGGAGAAAAGAATGTAAATCGTTTTATTATTATTGTTTTAATATTTATTCTTTCTATATGGTTTTTAATTATTAGTCCTAATTTGATTAGAATTTTATTAGGATGAGATGGTTTGGGTTTGGTTTCTTATTGTTTAGTTATTTATTATCAAAATGTAAAATCTTATAGTGCTGGTGTATTAACTGCACTTTCTAATCGTATTGGTGATGTTGCTACTTTAATTTCTATTGCTTGGATGTTAAATTTTGGTGGTTGAAATTATTATAGATATTGTCTACGGAAAGAGGTGGTGAAACTACCACTAGGCGCTAAATGGTTGGACGTCCATGGCTCTTCACAGAATATGGGGTTCGGAGGTTTGGCTGTTCTGTAAAATTGTATAGATGGTGGGCATCTCTGCCGGAAGAGCGCAATGCTGCTGCACGCACAAATGTTTCGGAGCACACCATTCAGCACACATAGTCGGACGTGGAGTTCTGCAGTAGGTTACCCCTATGCGTTCACATGTTGACCCAGCGACAAAGTCAGTTACAATTGTAGTGGGCAACTGGCCATCCGGATTCGATCAATTGAAGCGTGTCGGCTCTTTGGGTGAACCACATTTTTGCTACACTACGTCGTTGGTCGTCTCCACAGACGCCGTCATCGAGGTGAAGGGCGGCTCGAAACGTGCAGCGCGCCACGGACGCAGGCTGCTGGGAGCAGTATTATGCTTTAGGAGACACTCTCCTGTGCTTGCATGGGACCTACGGTAGTAATCAAGAACACACTGAAAGCTGCGACCCACCTCCATCCCTTCATGACTGATGTCTTCTTCTACGGCGATGTCATCTTCTAGCAGTTTAACTGTCCGTGTCTCGGTGCCGGTACCGTGCTACAGTAGTTTGAGGAGCTTTACAGTGAACTCGCGTTGGCGACAAAAGTAGCTATCGGATGCCACCATCGCGCACGTAAATCAGCGGCCCGCTATTTACGCGAATTGCATGACTGTGGTTCAAATGGTTCTGAGCACTATGGGACTTAACTTCTGAGGTCATCAGTTCCCTAGAACTTAGAACTACTTACACCTAACTAACCTAAGGACATCACACACATCCATGCCCGAAGCAGCATTCCAACCTGCAACCGTAGCGGTCGCGCGGTTCCAGACTGTAGCGCGTAGAACCACTCGGCCACCCGGGCCGGCTCACATGACTGTGCCTAGGCTTCTAATGCAAGATACCTGCACAAACCTGCTAACAAACAGTCGGATCCCTGATACGCAGAGTCGGCCATTGTCACCGAGAGGTTCTAGGCGCTTCAGTCTGGAGCCGCGCGACCGCTACGGTCGCAGCTTCGAATCCTGTTTAGTTTTAAGTAGTTCTTAAGTTCTAGTGAGTTGATGACCTCAGATGTGAAGTCCCATAGTGCTCAGAGCCATTTGAACCAAGCCTGATATGCAGAATCAATAATGTATTTCATTCCAAAGACGGACAAGCAAGCAATTAAGCACGTATTCATAGTGTTTCGGTTCAGCACTCTGGGTGATCCAGTAATAGAGTCAGAACTTAGAAACAGCTACGATCAAACAAGGCGGAAAGCTTCGACAACATTCATCCACAATTTTTAATAGTATTGGGGGAAGCTCCAAAAACCAAATATTTAAGTCGGTGTGTAGAATCTGTGAGACTAGAGACATACAATCAGCCATTCGGAAACTATAATCCACACAATCCCGAAGATATCAAGTGAGAAAACTAGTGTATAATCAACTTAGTAGCTCATACGTTAAAATTGGTGCCAGGGATAACATACAGAAGAATGGGAAACTAAATGAATTTGTTAGATAATCATGATATTAATTTTAGGAAGAGTAAAGGCACCAGTGATACAGTTGTGACATTGAGCTTAGTAATGGATGCTTGCACATAGGAGAAAAGTACATGTTGACAGTTTTGTCGAAATAAAAAAAGGTTCGACGCCGAAAAATGGTGCAAAAGTTTGAAACTCTCAGAGACATACGCGTACGCTACAAGGAAAGGTGGATATCATACTGTACGTATAAGAAGCATCAGGCAACAATATGAATGAATACCGAGCGAGGTGGCGCAGTGGTTAGCACACTGGACTCGCATTCGGGAGGACGACGGTTCAATCCCGTCTCCAGCCATCCTGATTTAGGTTTTCCGTGATTTCCCTAAATCATTTCAGGCAAATGCCGGGATGGTTCCTTTGAAAGGACACGGCCGATTTCCTTCCCCATCCTTTCCTAACCCGAGCTTGCGCTCCGTCTCTAATGACCTCGTTGTCGACGGGACGTTAAATAAAACACTAACCTAACACAACACTAACAATATGAATGGAAAACAATCGGACTAAAAAGGGTGCACTGCTGAAATGCTTACTTTCTCCTGTATTATTCAACCTGTGTATCCAAGAACCAATGACGGAAATAAAAGAAAGATTGAGAGTCAGATTAAAATTCAAGGTGAAAAGACATCAATAATAAGATATACTACTGATGTTTCTTCATCAGTAAAAATAAGGAAAATTTGCAGGAGATGTTAAATGGACTGCGTACAGGATACAGGTTGAAACTAAAACAACGAAAAAAGAAAGTTGTGAAGAGTAGCAAAAATATTAGGGATTAGTTTAACATAAAAATTTGGAATCACGGAGCAGAGGAAGCGAAGGAATTTTATTAGAAAAATTACACATGACGGAAGTAACAAGGAAAATATTAGATGCAGACTAGTGCAGACTCTGAGGGCATACCTCGTTAGAAGATGTGTTCCACGTAGTATCAAATATTTACCGTTATCTGTGGAAAAAGTTTCTGATAATGTGCGTTTGGAGCAGAGCATTGTTCACAAGTCAGAAGGATTTTGGAAATTAAAAGGACTCATGCCAGAAAGAATTACGTACTGCACAGAATCGTAGAGGAAATGAACATGTGGAATTCACTGGCTAGAAGTACGAACAAGATGATAAGAGATGTGCTAACATCAAGTAGTAATTCGCATCGTCCTGGAAGAAGCTGTAGAGGGTGAGAACTGTAGAGAAAACTGAAATCGATGTACATCAAACACATAGTTGAAGACGTTGGGTATAAGTGCTACTCTGTATTGAAGAGGCCGCAAAGGAGAGGATTTCCTGATGGTACACATTAAACTAGTGAGAAAAACAGAGAGTTAGAAATTCATCTGAATGACACGTAGGTAATAAGCAAGCATACCAAGGCCAGAAGAAAGAAAAAGAAAATAAAATAAGAAAGAAAAAAACGTTGCACTTCCAGTGACACGGCTTCCAAGTTCGAATTTGCGATCGTAATACAGAAGGATATGATTGCCCTCGAGTTATTTTCTGTTGGAGCTGGAGCTGAGTTTTCGTGCCTCATTACTTAGCATCTGCCTATGCCGGCTTACACAGGCCATGCGTTTCTATTAAAGCCTCTTGAACGCGGATCCCAGAGGGACAGTTGCAAAGCACCATGGGTAATGAGGCGCTCGGGCAGGGAGTAGCAGAGGTGGTGGGGGAAGAGGCCAGCCGGTTCTCCGCCCTCTTTATTTCCCGTACTGCGTGCGCCGCTGCTGTGTCTGAGCCATTCGGCACGGGCCAAGAGCCCGTTTTGGCCGTATCAAATGAGCTTTGGCCCGCTTTCTTCTCCCTGGGAGGAATTTAAACGCTTAGTCGGATGAATAAATTTACCCGAGATAAGAAGCTCTTTCCAAGTCTTATCTACACTCAACTGTTTGATACTGATCCTCCCGAGGATCCATTATTGTTTGATCGTCACTTCTCTGTTTTTCTTCCCCCTCATCTTTATCTCTACCTCTTCCAACCCAGCCGTACATAAGGTCCAGAATGGAAATAAACGCACGCGCAGGAATGTGTGTATGTGTGTGTGTGTGTGTGTGTGTGTGTGTGTGTGTGTGTGTGTGTGTGTGTTTTAAAAGCAGCAGCAGAAAATACACTTGCAGTTGTTTCACGCATTTCATATCATGCTGCATCTTACTAGCATGAACTGGGCACTCGTCCATACCGCCCTTGGCTTATACCAGATGGTGGACAACGTGAGGGGTAGCCTTGAAATATGGTCACGTGGTGCCATATTTAAGATATATAAACAGATGCGCTGAAACTATGATGCGGGCCTCACCAGAGGAAATTCTGGGAAGACCAGCGTAAACATACTTTTAAAGCTATTTTTGAATTAAAAGCAGCATTTAAGTTTCAAATGGTTCAAATCGCTCTGAGCACTATGGGACTTGACTTCTGAGGTCATCAGTCCCCTAGAACTTAGAATTACTGAAACCTAACTAACCTAAGGACACCACACACATCCATGCCCGAGGCAGGATTCGAACCTGCGACCGTAGCGGTCACGCGGCTCCAGACTGTAGCGCCTAGAACCACTCGGCCACTCCGGCCGGCAGCTTTTAAGGCTCATACACTACTGGCGATTAAAATTGCTACACCACGAAGATGACGTTGTACAAAGGCGAAATTTAACCGACAGGAAGAATATGCTGTGGTATGCAAATGATTAGCTTTTCAGACCATTCACACAAGGTTGGCGCCGGTGGTGACACCTACAACGTGCTGATATGACGAAAGTTTCCAACCGATTTCTCATACACAAACAGCAGTTGACCGGCGTTGCCTGGTCAAACGTTGTTGTGATGCCTTGTGTAACGAGTAGAAATGCGTATCATGTTTCCGACTTTGATAGAGATCGGATTGTAGCCTATCGCGATTGCGGTTTATCGTAACGCGACATTGCTGCTCGCTTTAGTCGAGATCGAATGACTTTAGCAGAATATGGATTCGGTGGGTTCAGGAGGGTAATACGGAACGCTGTACAGGACCCCAACGGCCTCGTATCACTAGCAGTCGAGATGACAGGCATCTTATCCGCATGGCTCTAACGGATCGTTCAGCCACGTCTCGATCCCTGACTCAACAGATGGGGACGTTTGCAAGGCAACAACAGTTCGACGACGTTTGCAGCAGCGTGGACTATCAGTTCGGAGACCATGGCTGGGGTTACTTTTGATGCTGCACCACAGACAGAAGAACCTGCGATGGTGTACTCAACGACGAACCTGGGTGCACGAATGGCAAAACCTCATTTTTTCGGACGAATCCATGTTCTGTTTACTGTATCATGATGGTCGCATCCGCGTTTGGCGATATCGCGGCGAACGCACATTGGAAGCGGGTATTCGCCATCGCCATACTGGCATATCACCCGGTGATGGTGTGGGGTGCCACTGGTTACAGGTCTCGGTCACGTCTTATTCGCATTGACGGCTCTTTGAACAGTGGCCGTTACATTTCAGATGTGTTACGACCAGTGACTCTACCCTTCATTCGATCCCTGTGAAACCCTACATTTCAGCAGGATAATGCACGACCGCATGTTTCAGGTCCTGTACGGGCCTTTCTGGATACAGAAAATGTTCGACTGCTGCCCTAGCCAGCACGTTCTCCAGATCTCTCACCAATTGAAAACGCCTGGTCAATGATGGCTGAGCAACTGGCTCATCACAACACCCCAGTCACTACTCTTGATAAACTGTGTATCGTATTGAAGCTGCATGGGCAGCTGTACGTGTACACGCCATCCAAGCTCTGTTTGACTCAATGCCCAGGCGTATCAAGGCCGTTATTTTCGGCCAGAGGTGGTTGTTCTGTGTACTGATTTCTCAGGTTCTATGCACCCAAATTACGTGAAAATGTAATCACATGTCAGTTCTAGTAAAATATATTTGTCAATGAATACCCATTTATCATCTGCATTTCTTCTTGATGTAACAATTTTAATGGCCAGTAGTGTATCAGTATCGCCATGAACAACTAAATATACGAGGTGAACATTAATAAAAGCGACTACTGTAGGGGCCGACTCCTGTGTGGAAATGACAGAAAAAAATCCTATGAACACGTGTCCGGAAATGCATCGCTGCCACGTTAGATGGCGTTGATGAATGACAGTTCAGCTGAGTTCCTACCCTGAATTGCTTGTGTGTAGCAGGCTCTGTGTTCGACTCAGTTTACTGCCAAACAGCAGAATGGTCCGACATTCATGTCGGTAACAAGCCGAGATGGTGTCTGTGTACGGCCAAGCAGGTGGAAACGATCGAGAGGCAGCAAGGCTGTACCAAACCAGGTACCCTCGCAGACACAAACCACAGTCACCAACCACACCACACAACATTTGAAGCCCTTTTTAGGCGCTTGAGTGACCATGGGTCCTTTCAGACAGACGAAAGTGCATCAGGTTTGGACCACCGGCTTCTACAGGATACTGAGACGAACCCTACTACAAGCTGCAAATCTGGTGTAAGCACAGTCCGCTGACTGCTTGCACGATCGTCTGTCTGAAAGCACCCGAGATCACACAAACGCCCGAAAAATTTGTGTATGTGAAGGTACTTGTTTGGTATAACCGTGCTGCCTCTGGACCGTTTCCATCTGCTTGGCTGCACACAAACACCATTTCTCCTTGTTCCCGACATGAATATCGGACCATTCTGCTGCTTATAGCGTGCTGCGTCGATCACACAGCCTGCAACACACAAGGAACGTAAGGCCACATGGTTAGCGGGACTCATTTGTCAGCGCCATCTACCGTGGCAGCGATGCATTTCCGGACACATGTTGATACGACCTTTTTTCCTCCATTTCCGGTCGGTCAGGAATCCCTTCCTGCAATTTGTCGGTTTTATTAATGTTCACCAAGTATGGACAGTAGTTCTATTTTAAAAATAAAATGCTGTAACAATGAGCGGTTTGTCATGATATAACTTTTATGTCAAAACAGAAGAAAGAACAATACCAAGTGTGGAGGAATGGAAATCTTTTCTATGCTTTTAAAGAAAGGAAACTGTGGTAATTCTAGACACCCTCCCTCCCTTCTCTAGGGACCGATGACCATCGCTGTCTGGTCCCTTTAATCCCACAAACCAACCAACCTCCCTTCTCTCTCCTTTCCCCCCCTCCCCCTTCCACTACCCCTCTTCCCCCGGGCTTCCCCTCCCCCTTCCTCCCTTCCTTCCTCCCTTCCCCCTATCTCCCCTGCCCGTGGCATCTCTGCTCTCCCCTCTCCCTCTCCCACCCCCCTCCTCCTCTCTTGGCAGGTCCCCGGACTCGTACACGCTCAGTGGACATTCGCGCGCCGGAGATCATCGCCATCGGTGTCTCGTGTGTGTACCTTCGTGTTTGTGTTTAGTGTTCTTTCGCCGTCACGCCACCACCGTTCACCTGTGCTGTCGCAGTCGTCCGTGTTTTGTGCACCGTGTCAACAGGTTTTAGTGTTTTTTCTTGTCCAGCGTGAACGGCATCGTGTATAGTGTTTTCCGTGTCTACAGCTTTTTACCCGCCATTTGTATTGTATCATCTGTACCTCCATTATGTTTTATATTGTATCACTCGTGGCTGAAGAGCAGTGTATTATGCTCCTGACAGCCCACCTTTGTACAAGGTGTTCAAAATAACAATAAAGAAAAAAGATAATTCTAGAGCGGTAAGTTTGATCGATACAGCCCGCAAGATATATGCTGGAATGACTTGCAACAGAGAACAGGTGTAAGTGAAACACACTATTTTTGTGAACTGAATGGTTTCAAGAAAGGAAAGTCGTCCACAGATATTGCATTGATTATAAGACATTTAACAGAGAGAAGGCATGAATTTAATAGAGAAACGCATATGGCCTTGATAGATGGGATTAAGGCGCTCGACCCTGTAAATAGGCAAATACAAAGGAACACACTAGAGAAAAAAAAAGGGTGCAAATAGCTCTGAGCACTATGGGACTTAACTTCTGAGGTCATCAGTCCCCTAGAACTTAGAACTACTTAAACCTAACTAACCTAAAAACATCACTCACGTCCATGCCCGAGGCAGGATTCGAACCTGCGACCGTAGCGATCGCGCGGCTCCAGACTGTGGCGCCTAGAACCGCTCGGCTACTCCGTCCGGCCACTAGAGAAACAAGGTTATCCTAAACACATTATAAAGTTTCTGAAAGGCATCAATACAGAGACTAAAATAATGATTAAAAATGATGGAAGAATTTTAGATATGGTACCTGTGAATCAAAGTTCCAGAGAAGGTTACAGTTCATCATCAACACTAATTCATACATACTTTGACGAAATCGTAAAGAAAATGGAAACAGTAAATAAATTCTGTTTAGACAGCCTACGGAAGTGGAGCTGGCCGACGTCGTCGACAACAGAAGATATTCCGAAAGGGATGCACCCTGCCATTCTCAAGGCAAAACTATCTTTAAAATAGTAGAGCGTGCTTCTGTGGAAATATCGACGGCTGTCGACGACGTCGGCTGCAGTTCCGTAAGTTGTTTGAACATTGCGTACGCCGAGAGAAACTCAGGTCTCACAAGTACATTATGGGTTACATCTATCTCAGTACGAAACCAGACACATCTGCTTTTTGAAGACGATCGGTTATCGTATTTTTAATGCTAACATGAAATTACAAAGTGCCATCCATCAGTTGCACTTAATAGGTAACAATACAATATGGAAATTCAATTAATAAAAGGAAGGTAATGAAATTTAGTAATTGTTGAGGAAACCAAAGAACTTATTAGAATAACAGAGGCATAGACACACGTTTCATCAGTTTCAGAATATACAGGGTGTTTCCGTAATAGCGTGCAAAAATGTAACACGACGTTGAGGAACCTCCACTGAGAAATTTGAGGTAGGGAGCTCTCGCGTACGTCGGCCGTCGTAATTTAATTTATTATTTACTACAAATGGTGATTGTTGCAGACTTACGTGGTGTGCCTTAATAAAAATGGTATTTCATTCAATTTTGATTTACAATTAAATGCTTTTGTGAAGTTGTCTCTTTTTTAACAATATGAATCTTCAGTGGAAATTATTTGTTATGTTAATGACTGTAAGACTTGCTGAATCTTAAAACATGAACATCTAAGTTGAACAATGAAATAAACTTTCCATATTAATTTCCTCGGCTAGTCAGTTCACGTTAAAGCAAAAAATCTTTAGTTATTAATTAGAATTGCGGCCCACATACGCGCGAGAGTATTTTTTCTTACCTCTGTTAATCATTGCATTGTAGTCGGAGTGCTGGCTATGGCTCTCCGCTGTTGTACTGAAAATAAGAATCTTAAAGCTACATATTTTCTGCAACGTCGGTCGGCTGTGGAGAAAAATGTATATTATGTTAATAGCGGGCGAGTTTTTCGCTTCCGCTAATTTTTATAAGTTAATATCGCCACGTAATGGCGTCGTTGGCTGCATCGGACGCTGCGATTGTTGCACTGTAAATTACTCGAATCCAGGTTAATTCAAGGAAGGCAGACATGAAATCGCGATCACCTCTTACAAATTAAAAGTGATCAATAATATTAAATCAATATATTTTGTTTAATTAGTACAAATATGCCAGCACTCGCAAGATGTCCGTCTACACGCAACCAAGACAAGAGAAGAAGTGAAGACGACTAAGACATTAACAAAAGAGCGCATCATGTCGTCTGTTTAGATCACTTTGTTTAGAGTCCATCTTTATATTCTTTGAAATCGCAACTTAGACAGAGAAATTATTATAATACGGATACATGAGAAAAATACATGTTCGCCCGAGCGGCTAGTGTCCACTTATTATTCAATTTTTAAATGTCTCTTCTTTATAAATAGAGTTTGTAAGTCTTTTCTTAGTATTTCACTGGGGACGGGATAGAGCCTGTGGTCGGAGAAGCCAACTTAAGGAGATACAGAAGTAAAATTGTCTACCGCTTAGAATATAATAAAATAATGGAATAGATGATAATAAAATGCGTGGCTTTTTAAAATGTATTGAATTAATGAGATTAATTTTTCGGCATGAGTGACAAGCACAATAAACTGAGCTATGCCTGGAAATAAGTTCGAATTAGTTCATATTATTTTGCAGGGCGAAGTAGTTTCTTTCTTCGCTGTAGATTTGTGCTTACCATTCTTTATAATGCTACGTTTGGTCGCCGTATTCACCTTTGAAGTCTTGACCGTGTTCCCATTAAGCTTATCGGATCTTCGTAATTTTCCAAAGTACACAGGTGGGCTTCAGTTCTTGTAATTATTGTACTATTTGAAATAACAACTCACACGACCTTTCTGATAATAAAACAATACTGTATTTTTCTAAACGGTGCACATATGAAATACATACTCCTCACTTATTCATAGCGACCCCAAAATGGCGGTCTACAATTACTCGCTAAAAATGGCGTGCTTCTCACTCGTTCACTAGCTGAGCGCGAATCCTTCCTTCCTCCTACTGGTACCAGAAAAAAAATCCTTTGTTTTTTAACAAGTGAAAGTCATAAAGTACATGACGGTAGGCATAGGCTCTATGATGGCCTACCGCTTCATCTTCTCTCGTTGCCTTTAAAGAAGACGAAAACATAAAGGAAATGCAAAAGCTTTATCACACGCTTTGTCTGTCAGTACAGCTTATTTACAACTAACACGCGTACAACTTTACACGTACTGCACTATTTATTTACGTGTACATTTCTTATTTCGTCTGCGGTAGCAAGGAGGACGAGCCTCATTGCTAGGAAGTCAAGATGAAGTTTTTGTTTATTTTACTTGTTCATAAGGTGGCTCTGTTGTATCGTATTTACATTTCCCCGTGACAGAACGTGCTATGAATTAACTACAGACCAATTCATTACTCACTGCTATTCAGAGACGCACAGTACAATACGATGGAGCAGTACAGGTACGAGATACTGGCAGAAGTAAAGCTGTGAGTAGCGGACGTGAGTCGTGCTTCGGTAGCTCAGATGGTAGAGCACTTGCCCGCGAAAGGCAAAGGTCCCGAGTTCGAGTCTCGGTCGGGCATACAGTTTTAATCTGCCAGGAAGTTTCATATCAGCGCACACTCCGCTGCAGAGTGAAAATCTCATTCCAGTACAGGTACAGTTTCGCAGAACTCACTGACATGTGCCTTTTGTAGCAAGTTGCAATGCTATCGCTGTTGAAAGACTGTAGAGGGAACGATCTCCTAACAGGCATCATCCGTCACGACGACTGTTTACTTTGCTCGATGTGATAATGGGGGGGGGGGGGGGGGGGGGGGACTAGTTCACTGGAAAGAAGAAACGAGGGATCTGGCAACATGAGGACCACTCCTACACCCGATTTTGAAGGGGAAGTGCTGCAACGTGTTGCAGATGACCCCACTCCACGTACTCGTCGTATTGCTCTTGAAATGGATACATTTTGTAAGATGGATTACAAATGATACGTTAATTGTGTCGTTGATGGTATTTGCAGTTAACAGTAACTAATATAAATAAAAAATTACAGACTAATGTGATTTTATTCCTATTATCTCCTTAAGCTGACTTCTCTGACACCAGATTCCGTACCTCAAATTGTTCGGTGGAGCATCCTCTGTGCACTGTTAAATTTATGCATTCTCTTACGGAAACATCTGGTATGTATAGCTATTAATAGAACTTTAAATAACGAATCTACAAAGAAGACAAAAAAATTTACAAAATTATAATGGCTGAGCCATTTCTTCTGTACGTCTCACAGGGAGAGGTGAGAACAAAATACAGACAGCTGAAGTGAGGTTTTAGGAATAGCTCTTGGGGTGGAAAACTGCCCCTAAATGGCGGGATAATCAGCAATAATCAACGGTATGAGGGTGCAGAAGGCAAAGGAAACCTTTGCGTTAGGAACACATCGCGTTTATCCACATGGCATGGTTGTAATTGAACAGTGTCATGATGATCCCTCCATTGGCGAAAGATGCCGTGTAGGTTCCCCTTTTAGATCTCTGGAATTACGTAAGGGCCTGCTAAGGGGGAGGTAAGCATGAAAAAAAAGACAGAATAACCGACGAAAGGGTGACGAGTCGCAAGTGTGGAACGTCAGAGATGTGACCACGGCAGGGAAGCTATACAACTTGCAGATGCAAACACTCACTTTGGACATAGTGGGGATCAATGAAGTGAACTGTAAAGTATTTCTGGTCGGAAGAAAATAGGCTAATATCAAGTCGCAGAAACCGTTGTAACGTGAACAGGATTCGTTATGAATAGGAAAAGTAGTACGGCTAGTGAATTACTGCTAACAATTCAATGATAGGGTTGTTCTCGTCAGAATCGACAGTAAACCATAACCAATAACCCATATTTCAGGTATACGTGTGGACGCCAAAAGCAGTAGGAAGAGGAGTAGACGAAGGGTTGGGCCAGGGAGCAGGAATTCGACAGGAGAAAGAGTAATTGAGTTCTGCAGCAAATTTCAGTCGGAAATAGCGAATAATCTGTTCAAAAATCATAAGAGGGGCAAATGTACTGGGAAAAGACGCGGAGACATGGGAATATTCCATCATGTCAGAAAGAGATTCGGAAATCAGATATAAGATTATAAGATGTACCCAGGAACAGATATTGATTTGAACCACAATTTGCTACAGATGGAGAGTAGACTGAACATAGGGATTCGTCTGGAAGAACCAGTTAGGAAATAAGTGATGTACTGAAGCACTGAGAAAATTTTCTAAGGTTATAGATACTGCATTAATGAACACCACAGTAGGCATTTTAGCTGAAATGGACCTCTCTAAACTGGGCAGTCACAAAATAGTTCGACAAACAGACGTAGGTACAAGGTAGCTACCTAGGGTAACAGAAGAGTTACATCAACTGATCGACGATAGAAGAAAATAAAACAAATTCCAGGGTGAATACAGGTATATAAATCACATAAAATGAAATAAATAGGAATTCCAGGGAAGCAACTGCGAAATGGCTGCAAGATAAATACGAAGAAATGGAATGAATGGTTGTTAGAAGGAATGGTTCAGCATACGGGAAAGTCAAAACAACCTTCGTGAAATAAAAAAAAGGTGTCGACATTAAGAGTGCAATGAGAAATTCCGGTGTTGAGCGCAAAGGAGAGGACAAACAGATGGCAAGAGTACATTCTAGGCCTTTACGAAGAGAAGACTTTGCCTCTTTCGGCACTGTAACAATGTTGGAAATACTCTCTATCGAAGCTCAGGTAACATCTCAGACTGAATTGAGGCTTTATCTGTGCCAGCGTAGAGGTGTAAGGGCAGCAGTGACGGCGAGTGGGTAATGAGTGCGCGTCTTGGTTTATGTGTGGCAATTGCAGACAACTGTCTGCTTGTCTCAAGATGGAAGACGCCGCACTCTGTCTTACTGGATCTCACAATTACGTATATTGGTCATGAGCGCACTGAGATTTCAGGTTTGTGAACGAATAAAACGTGTAGAAATTATCTACCTTCACGGTTTTGGAGGAGCATTTTTTTTCAGGCACTGTGTAATGATCATTGTTTCTCAGGTTATAGCTTTTTGGTGTCGATTACTATAATTATTCGCAAATGAACTGCTAAATTTAGTGCCCCAAGTGAGCCTTTGATGAACGCTTGGATTGCAGACGCGCACTTTTACTAGTTGTACTGTATTCCTAACCACGTCTAGCATGTGTTACTAATTTAAGTATAGTTGACCTACAGTGCTTTAACTACTATTTGTGCATATGGAATTAGGCTCACCTTCATTAGTGTGCCATTCAGTTTTTTTTTTCAATTTATTCAGTGGTACCATTTCCGGTACTGTAATAAAGACATGTACAACGTACATGCTTGATTCTGCAGATTTATGATAAGCTTGCGCTGGGTGCATACATTAGTGAAATACCGAAGTGCCTTTTCTAATACAGCGTTGTTTCAGGTGTCCTATGGGCTATTTTGTATACTATATGCAGTACTCAGAAACCTATCAGTCGAGTATTTGCATATAACAAATGGCAGCTGAAAACTGAACTGAGTAAAGGGGAAGGAATCGTTTCTGATAATTTTGGTTGAAGATAATAATTTTAATTCTGATGTGGCTGCCAGATGAAATATGCTTAATTTACTCATCATACTGTAGGGAAGCAGCCTACTCACGCCTTATAAAATTCACATCAATTTTTCCATTGTGTGCCAGCCAGTCCGCTGTAACTAGCTCTGACGTCATAAATGCTGCGCAATACTTTAAAAATCAAGTAAATGACATGAAACTTTTCTAGCATGTCAGGAGTAATGCTAAATCAATATGTGTTGAATATCAGTTCAATAACTTAAACCATTTTCGAAATTTGGACGTTTTTCTGTAAAAATCATTGGCGCAACAGAAAGGAGCTAGAAACTTAAACATTTATATTTAGATTCCTTTTGCATAATAATTTAGTAGAAACAGTATTCTGGATCTCACAAATTAAAATTTTAGTCGAAATTCATGATTTTCTGGTTTTTATCTTAAAATTAAGGAAGCAAGATAGATTAAGTAGGCGAATAAATAAAGCTAGGATGTTTAAATTTAAGTAGAAGGGAGATCCACTATAATCATAAAGATGTGAGAAGTTTGAACTGAATAACTATAAAACCATAGCGATAGCGTATCTCCAAAGGGCAAGTTCAGAGCTCGTCTACTGTGTGTAGTGTAATTAATTTAATTATTTCGCCCGAAATATTTGACTTAGCCACGTCAGACTTTTATTATGATTACTTACCTGTGTGCTGATTGCACATTTAAATCGAGAGCTTCATCAGCCATCAGCAAAGAAAGCAATGATTTATTCGATAACTTAAAGTGGTGCATTACTAGCCTAGCGGCTAGTCGGGAGAGCAGATTTGATCAGGCGTTCCCTTAGCCGTTCGCACCGCGGCTTTATAGGTAAGAACGCTGCACGAGAAAAGGTAGGTCCCAGTTCTCTCCAGACGCTGATTAGCGTACCACCTCTGCCGGGGGTCGCGTCGCGTCGGTATCATTGATATAAACAGCCTCGGATGCAGTAATAAGTTACTCGGGATATGCGTAACCATGAAATCGTTTTCGAGTGAAGTGTTAATTTTGGGATGACGTTACTAATCTATCTTTAGTTTGCGTATGTCGTATTTTCATGTGCCGCCGCAAGACAGACATTCTACCATTATTTAGCGTGGCGTTTGATGAACATTATCATCAAATTATGGCGAACATTCACTTAAACATTTAATTTGAACAGTTATAGGGGCATCAGCGCATTAGACTCTGGACTGCTCTAGTAGTTGGATTGTGTGGATGCTTTTTGGTCTGTGACTTTCAAAATAATGTGAACATTTTAGAGAGAATGGTTTTTGATTATGAATCCCAGACAACCTATAAGCTGTAGCTATAAATGTATTTCTCAGATGAAGTGGGCACTAGGAATTCTAATTAGAGGCTTCACGTTTTGCTAATCACATTCTGGTTGCCAATATTGTAGTTAGAGAGCCAGTGTTGAGAACGGCAAACAGCATAAATACAAAACATTTATTCTATTATTCCACCCGCCGCCCCACAATACGATTATGCTCATCACTGCTAGTGTTCTGAATACAACCAGTATATTATACTGACTTGTTAAAATGTATTTGTTGGTACCATTACCTACTTTTATGGTATAGTTTTCTTTGAAAATTGCAACCTTAGTAAAATTATCAGCTGCACAATTACGTTATCCGAAATTGTGGGCTTGTGAATATCATGTTGTTTGTAGTGTAATATCAATTCAGGCAATTTACTTAAAGCTCTTGTGAATAACCGTTCATTGCGTTCAATTGATTTTTTAAATTGGTCAATTTCTGTGCTGTTGGATCAATAACTGTTTTAAGTGCAGTTTAATAATATTGAGCTACTGGTGATTTTAACAATAATCATGTTTCAGCACAGCAATTTGTTCTTATGAACTGTTTTATGCTGGAAAGCAATTGTTCCATGGAAAACGCAACTGTAATTTCCCGAGCTGTGATAGTTTCTTTTTAATAATACTGTTTTATGTAACAGTATGTGTTGTTCAGTCAATTGTTTCCACTCTTTCCTGGTCTGTAGGTCCTGCTGTTCGTTTAATGACGCATTTGGGGAAGAAATAGGTGTAGATATTGAGGACCTAGGAGATACATTATTAGTATCGGAGTTTAATAGAGCTTTGAAAGACCTACGATCAAGGGGCAGATAACATCCTACCGGAATTTCTAAAATTATGCGCGGATGTGTCAGTCTAGCGATAATTCAGTTTGGTGCATAGAACCTACGAGTGTGGAGACATACTATCAGAGTTTCGGAAAAATATGATTCACACAGTGCCGAATGAAGAGTAAAAAGGAAAACTGGGAATCTGTTATAAAATTATCAATACCAGAGAAGTAGTTCTGATGATGCTATTGATAATGGAAAGAAGACATAAGAAAAATCAAGACACATTCATAGAATTCGTCGAATAGGGAAAACCGTAATGTAAACTGGTGTTAAATGTTTGAATTTCTGAGAACAATAGCAGTAAGCTGTAGGAAAAGACGGATAATATTCAGGGAACAATAGGAATGGAAGACCAAGAAGGAAGTACTCAAAATAAGAAGATGTGAGACAAGGATGCAGTCTTCCACCATGACTCTTCAATCTGTACATCGCAGAAGCAATGACAGAAATAAAATGAAAGTTCACGAGTTGTATTAAAATTAGCGTTTCAAAAATATCTGTGATAAGATTCGTTGATAATACTGTTATGCTCAGTTATAATGAAGACCAATTACTGGACATACTGAAAAAGTGATGCTCCAAAGACGGCCAGCTTTGCGAAAGAAGCGGCGACACTTTTTGCTCAACGCACCCATCAATTTGCACCACAATGCGCGGTCGCACACAGAGCAAGCTGTGGCTGCTCTGTTCGGTAGATGTGACTAGGACGTAATGTACCATCCAGCATACTCCTCTGACTTAACTCCTTGTGACTTTGATTCCGAAGATGAAGGGAGCACTTCGTCGTATTCGCTTCAGAACTGTTCCAGAGATTCGACAGGCAGTAGACCGTTTCATTCGCACCATCAACAGAACAGGCTCTGCTAACGGTACACTACGACTTCCACATCGCTGGCAACGCGTTCTACACAACGCTGATGACTACTTTGAAGGACAGTAACAGGTGCAAACATGTAACTCTCTTGTATCGGTTGTGAATAAATAGTTGCCACTATTTAAGTTCCAACCGTCGTATACAGGGTGAGTCACCTAACGTTACCGCTGGATATATTTCGTAAACCACATCAATTACTAACGAACCGATTCCACAGACCGAACGTGAGGAGAGGGGCTAGGGTAATTGGTAAATACAAACCATAAAAAAATGCACAGAAGCATGTTTTTTAACACAAACATACGTTTTTTTAAATGGAACCACGTTGGTTTTGTTAGCACATCTGAACATATAAACAAATACGTAATCAGTGCCGTTTGTTGCATTGTAAAATGTTAATTACATCCGGAGATATTGTAACCTAGAGTTGACGCTTGAAACCTCCGACGTTCAGTTGCGTGATGTAACAAACACGGGCCACGGTCGGCGAGCAGCATCTGCAAGGACATGTTTACGATGACGACCGTGTTTACGAGTGTGGCTGTAGTGCACTGTTATGGTTTGGTCTAGCTGTCGCAGTGTCCGCATGTAGCGCTTGCTGCTAATGTTATTCTGTATCCGTCTCCGCACGCAGACCAACTGTAGTACACTGTGTTACCAGACGTCTGTGATAGTGTAATGTTGTAGGAACTGTGACCATGGTGTATTCGAACTCTGAAAAGGCGGAGATGATACTCATCTATGGCGAGTGTCGACGAAATGCAGCTGAAGCCCACAGGGTGTATGCAGAACGGTACCCGGACAGAGAGCATCCAACGTGCCGCACATTGCAAAACATCTACCGCCAACTGTATGCAACAGGTATGGTCGTAGCACGCAAACGGGTCCGTAACAGGCCCCTCACAGGTGAAGCGGGTGCAGTTGGTGTGTTAGCTGCTGTTGCCATGAACCCACACATAAGTACACGGGACATTGCGAGAGCCGGTGGACTGAGTCAAAGTAGAGTCATGCGCATACTGCATCGTCACCGCTTTCACCCGTTTCGTGTGTCGCTACATCAGCAATTACATGGTGATGACTTTAATCATCGAGTGCAATTCTGTCAATGGGCATTAACAGAGAATGCGTTGCAGTTCTACCTGTTTACCGATGAAGCGCGTTTTACAAACCACGGGGCAGTGAATCTACGGAACATGCATTACTGGTCCGTGGACAATCCTCGCTGGCTCAGACAGGTAAAGCGACAGCGACCGTGGACTGTAAACGTATGGTGCGGAATCACTGGCGACCACTTCATTGGTCCTCACATCATTGCAGGGGCCCAAACAGCTGCAACATACATCGCGTTTCTACAGAATGATCTGCCAACGTTGCTCGAAAGTGTCCCACTGGAAACGCGTCGACGTATGTGGTATCAGCATGATGGAGCACCTGCACATTCCTCAATTACCGCTAGGCTGACCCTTGACAGGATGTTCGACGGGCGTTTCATAGGACGTGGAGGACGCATAAATTGGCCAGCCCGTTCTCCTGATCTTACACCTCTGGACTTCTTTCTGTGGGGTACGTTAAAGGAGAATGTGTACCGTGATGTGCCTACAACCCCAGAGGATATGAAACAACGTATTGTGGCAGCCTGCGGCGACATTACACCAAATGTACTGCCGCGTGTACGACATTCATTACGCCAGAGATTGCAGTTGTGTGCAGCAAATGATGGCCACGACATTGAACATCTATTGGCCTGACATGTCGGGACACACTCTATTCCACTCCGTAATTGAAAACGGAAACCACGTGTGTACGTGTACCTCACCCCTCATGGTAATGTACATGTGCGTCAGTGAAAAAGACCAATAAAAAGGTGTTAGCATGTGGACGTAATGTGCTGATCCAGTCTCTTCTGTACCTAATGTCCATCACCGTTCCCTTTGGATCCCTACGTAATTCGGTGCTCTCCGATACACACGATCGAAGAGCGGAGGAGTGGTACTCAAGCGTCAACTTTAGGTTACAATATCTCCGGATGTAATTAACACTTTATAATGCAACAAACGGCACTGATTACGTATTTCTTTATATGTTCAGATGTGCTAACAAAACTAACGGGGTTCCATTTAAAAAACGTAGGTTTGTGTTAAAAAACATACTTCCGTGCATTTTTTTATGGTTTGTATTAACCAATTACACTAGCCCCTCTCCTCACGTTCGGTCTGTGGAATCGATTCGTCAGTATTTGATGTGGTTTACGAAATATATCCAGCGGTAATGTTAGGTGACTCACCCTGTATATTCCTCAAAGCACGAAGAGTGGTTGCTATAAATCTGTGCCGAGAAGGTTGGCAGACTATCAGATTACGCGCCTATTTGATGAACGACATCACAGACAAATGAGGAGGTCAGAGAAGCAATGGTGTCCGTCATTGTAATAAGTGGTCCTACGCATTCAACAAATGTGGCGTAGAGTTATTCAGCTGAAACCCAGCACATGGAGACACTTCCGACTCAGAAAGTTGCCTTGTAGATGTTGTCACACTGCCCCTCAATGCTTTGGACTTAGGTTCGCGTTACATGATCTTACGTAGGTCGCACTCCACGGATCCAGTGCAGAAGGATCTCTTGGATGTGGATAGAGTCCACGGCTGCACATTTTATGTAAGTGCACTACAATAAAATTACTTCAAAATAGGAAATATCACTATCATAATGCTAATATGAATTGCAATATTAGCAACAGTTTTTACCAATAATTTTGAAACATTTGTGACAAAAATCATGGGTTAGTCACATGCACACACACGGATGACAATAGTATCGTGTACACAAGGTATAAAATGGCGGATCTGTTATTTGTATTCAGGTGATTCGCTGTGAAGAAGTTTCCAACGTGATTGCAGCCGCTCGTCGGGATTAAACAGACTTTGAACGCGGAAAGGTTGTTGAAGCAAGGCCCTTGGGACGTTCCATTTCGGAAATCGTTAGGGAATGCAATACTCCGAGATCCACAGCGTCAAGAATGTGCGGAGAACGCCAAATTCCAGGCATTACCTTTCAGTACGGCCAACTTAACGACCGAGAGCAACGCCGTTTGCGTAGTCAGGGCTAACAGGGAAGAAACAGTGCGTAAAATAACCGCAGAAATCAGTGTGGGATGTACGACGAGCGTATCCTTTAGGACAGTGCGGTTACATTTGGCGTTAATATCCTTTGGCAGTAGACGAGCGAAGCTAGTGTTTTTGCTAACATCACGAAACGTCCTGCAGCGCCTCTCCTGGGCTCGTGACCGTATCGTTTGGACTCTAGACGACTCGAAGACTGGTCAGCTGAAAGCAGATTCAGATGATAGCTGATGGTAGGTTTCGAATGTGGCGCAGACCCCACGAAGCCATTTGGACCCAAGTTATCAACAAGGCACTGACAAGCTGGGGGTGGCTCTGTAATGGTTGTAACCTCCCCCTCACTTATCGACCTTAATGACAGTGAAAAATTAAACCGCGTGTATCTAATGGAAATTTGGGAAAAGCAATCGTCACCGAAGTTAATCTGTCGGTAAAGAGGGAGGAAAGGGTTACATCTAAATGAAAGGAAAAGTGCTAATGAAACTGGTGGAATTAATATTGAAAAGGGGTAAAGTTAATAAAGAAAGTAAATGTGCGGCCGCTCCGTTAACAATTAACTAGCGGTAATTAGATATTTGAGATTTGGGGGAAATTACAGTCGCCAGTCCTAAGGACAATTACTATAGTAACTGAAAAAGAAACGTTATTACTCATATAATTAGCACTAGAAGCGTGGCAACTGAAGGTTAACACATGTAGTGTGAAAACTGAAAGTTTGTCAGAAGTAATAAATTTCGCTACACTCTGACTTAATTTAGCAAAAGAATTAATAAAACAGGAAAATCGAAAGTTAATTTAGTGACTAAAGTTAATAGTGAGCTTTCTTTCTGAAGCACATCGAAATTCAGTAAAATATGGTTAGTCTTGGACTACCTCAACAATCATTTCAAAAGCTACTTGAATCTACGCAATTTAGAAAGAAGAGATTTAACTTTGAACTTGAATTAAATGATTCTGAACAATTAACAATAGTAAAATTTAGTACGTACCCAGCTGAGCTGCAGTCACAGGTAACTAAAATATGGTAACAAAACTCGCACTCTTAATTTGTGCTTGTGTAATCTGAAAATTGTAGCCAGCTATGAATACCTTAACTGAACTTTGAAATTAAAGTAGTGAAATTGAATATGGCTGGCGTTTGAATTTCAACGACACTCGGGTTCATTCCGGAAAAGGAAGGGACCCTGCTTGGTAATGCAATTGGGACAATGAGCAACAAATGTTCATGCTAAGTTGCTGTAATTATAGTTACACAATGATTGAATTTTTATGGATGACGCTGCGCCATGTCACTGCACTACAAGTGTTAGCGACTGGTTTGAAGTATATTCTGAACAATTGGAACAAATTATTTGGCCACCCAAAACACTCGACATGAATCATACAGAATTCTTATGGGGCATAATCGAGAGGTCTGTTCGTGCACAAAATCCTGCACCGGCAGCAATTATGGACGGCTGTAGAGGCAGCATGGTCCACTATTTCTGCAGAGCACTTCTGACAAGTTGTTGAATCCATACCACTTCGAGTTGCTGCGCTAAGCTGGGCAAAATGTGGCTCGACACGGCATTATGAGGTATTACAAAAATTTCGTCATCTCAGTGCATGTTGAGGTTTCACAGAACATTCCTCTCTGTCAGTTTTATGCGAGCTTCCACATCATAAAGAGCAAACAAGAATGTCTTATTTTCAGACATAACTTACGAGGGTTGTTTTTTAAGTAAGGGCCGTTTTTGTTTTTAAAAAAGGATACAAATACTTTTGTAAAAATACTTTTATTTTCTGATTCTACACACTTTTACCTATTTTTCTACATAGTTGCCTTGTTTATTTAAGCACTTGTCATACCGTACAACTAAGTTTTTAATTTCCTCTTCAAAGAATTCGGCCGCCTGCTCCGACAGCCAAGAGTTCACGGCCGCTTTCACTTCATCGTCGTCATTGAAGCGCTGCCCGCCAAGATGGTGTTTCAGGTACCGGAAAAGATGAAAATCGCTAGGAGCAAGGTCGGGGCTGTATGGTGCATGGTCCAAAACTTCCCAGCCAAAATAATCAATCAAATCCCGAGTCTTTTGAGAGGAGTGAACGCTACGTTATCGTGCAGGAGCAAAACTCATTTTGTCAGCATGCCGCGCCTTTTGTTTTGAATTGCTCTGCGGAGCTTCTTTAGAGTTGTACAGTAGGCATCTGAGTTGACTGTCGTTCCTCATGGCATAAACTCCACTAGCAAAACACTGCGCCGGTCCCAGAACACAGTTGCCATAATCTTGCGCTTTGACAGCGTCTGTTTGGCTTTGACCTTGACAGGTGAGGTTGTGTGCCGCCATTCCATCGATTGTCGCTTGGTTTCGGGAGTGATATGAGATACCCATGATTCATCTACAGTGACAATTTGACTCAACATGTCATCCCCGTCTTCCTCGTAACGAATCAAAAAGTCCAATGTAGTGGCAAATCTCTTCCCTTTGTGGTCCTCTGTGAGGAGTCTGGGTACCCACCGAGAACACAGTTTCTTAAAGTTTAGGTTTTCAGACACAATTTTGTACAAAACCGATCTTGAAACTTGTGGAAATTCCAAAGAAAGAGTGGGAATTGTGAATCTTCTGTCGTCACGAATCTTTGTTTTGACTGCATTCACCAAATCATCAGTGATCACAGAGGGCCGGCCTGAGCGTTCTTCGTCATGGACGTTTTGACGGCCATTCTTAAACTCTCTAACCCATTGACCCACTTCACCTTCACTCATTGCATTCAAGCCATAAACTTCTGTTAACTGACGATGTATTTCTGCAGCTGATAGGCTTCTCGCGGTCAAAAAACGTATCACTGCCCGTATCTCACACGCGGCGGGCAATTCAATAATCGTCAACATTATAAAGTAGCACCGCGATGCGTACACGTCAGCTACAGAGCTGCAACTTGCATCAGAATTGACCGCAGCTGGTGTTTGATTTGAGTAACAATCTACAACAACGTATCAGATTGCAATTGCCGGACATGACACCCACCGGTACTCAAGGAGATACTAATGAATTTACCCAAATGACAGATACAGAGCCGGCCGGAGTGGCCGAGCGGTTCTAGGCGCTAGAGTCTGGAACCGAGCGACCGCTATGGTCGCAGGTTCGAATCCTGCCTCGGGCATGGATGTGTGTGATGTCCTTAGGTTTAATTAGTTCTAAGTTCTAGGCGACTGATGAACTCAGAAGTTAAGTCGCATAGTGCTCAGAGCCATTTTTGACAGATACAGAACCACGCGGATCACATTTGATGATTTTCCTTCTATGATGAAACGAAGAATAAAAGCGTCGCTGAACGTACAAACAGCGGGTGAGAAAGGTGGAAGGAGCACCGACGTTCGAACACAAAAAGCCAGCGCAAAAGTAGACGACGCGGTGATTTATCCAAAATAATGCAACACCAAAATGACAGCGGATGAACATTTCACTACCAGTGAACCTCAGAAGAGCAAAAAACGGCCACTGGAGAAGGAAACTGGAACTCAGAAGCAGAAGATGATGGTGGCAGTTCTTCACAAATATCGATAAAATATTGAATGCACCTGTCGGATCTGAGACGGACGCATCTATGGGAGTAGCTACCGAAGTACCTGTGGTACATCAGTCCCTACACCAGAGCTAACAGACTCCATGAGCCATGCTACTCAGAAAAGTTAACAGCAACCGACGGACATAGGATCACAACAGACTGCATCTCAACAACAGCTGAGTGAGACCTCAGCAGCTGACGAGGACGATAGTAAACAAGGAAGCAAAGCGAGACACGCCTCCAAAATAGATTTCACGGTCAGTGACAGTTTAGCTAAGGACACCGTCGGATCTTTGAAAGGCCACCAGCAGTCCGCTGTAACCTCAAATTACCGCAAAATCATCACGGGTCAAGCCGAAACCGTATTTTAATGTATCAGACAAAAAAAACCTTAAGTGAAGAATAAAGAACACCGAAAAGACAAAGGAAAGGTAGATACGCAAATCGCACAAACGGTCAAAAAATTGAAGACGTGAATATGTGGTGGCACATTAACTTTTAATCATACGGATAATAGAAGAGAAAGAGAATTGCTCTGAGCACTATGGGACTGAACTTCTGAGGTCATCAGTCCCCTAGAACTTAGAACTACTTAAACCTAACTAACCTAAGAACATCACACACATCCATGCCCAAGGCAGGATTCGAACCTGCGACGGTAGTGGTCGCGCGGTTCGAGACTGTAGTGCCTAGAACCGCTCGGCCACCCCGGCCGGCTAATAGAAGACAGCTCACGTTTTTAACATTAAATATTAGTGGGATAAAAACTGAAAAGAAGATAAATATTTTGGAGAACTGTGTTAGAACTAATGATATCAGTATTCTCTTTTTCCAAGAAGTCCTTTGCAAAGAGATAATGTATATAAAAATTATATATGTAAAAACGTTGGTAATGGCGGCAGAAATTACTGTATTTTAACCAGGGATGGATTGGAATTAATGGACGTAGAAAAAGAGACGGGAGGACGTAGAATCAAAGGCGTTATGAATGGGGTAACCCTTTTAAACCTCTACGCTGCCTCTGAATCCAATAACAGAGCTGCCAGGTCAAAGTCTTTTACCGAAGACGTCCTATATTATCTGGGGCAGGTGAAAGGCGGGATTATCATAGCAGGAGATTTTAATTGCATCCTAAGTGCTAGAGATCCTAAAGGCGCAACACCGTTCTCTGGCCCCCTGCAAAACGTGATCGGAGGTCTTAAGTTGAAGGACCTGACTGAGAACCCCTGTGGCCTGATACTTTTGACAAGAGGGTTCCTAGCTGTCGATATGGACTTGCTTCTTGGCGAAAATTATCGTACACAGTTATTATTGTGAGAAATTTTTTACTTATTACTGCGGGCTTAAAAGAGCAAATTGTTTTTGTTAAAATTATCGTACAACTTTCTTGCCCTTTATACTAGCTAATCTTGATAATGGTCATTTACCGAAATAGTAGCAAGCTGTGCAAAATAAATGGCAACTGAATATTTCAACGTGAATTTTAAAAAATTTGACAAGGCATCTGCTCTCTTTGTCTAACTGCCTCACCCACTTTGCCAAGGGTAAAGAAACCAGGAATTATGCTTTTTGCACTGAGACGCTTACCAACATTTTCCGCCGTTTTACCGTAATATGGAATCCTGTGGTAACCTATGTACCTATTCTGCCATTCATCTGCCGGCTGGTGTGGCCGAGCGGTTCTAGGCGCTTCAGTCTGGAACCGCGTGACCATAACGGTCGCAGGTTCCAATCCTGCCTTGGTCATGGATGTGTGTGATGTCTGTAGGTTAGTTAGGTTTAATGAGATGTAAGTTCTAGGGGATGATGACCTCAGATGTTAAGTCCCATAGTGCTCAGAGCCATTTGAACCATTTTTCCCATTCATCCTCCTCCGTAGCGTTACACCATCCACCTCCAGCCCCTCTCCAGTGCCAGACTTGTCTGTTGTGTGAAATGTGGTGTTATTAACACTGGTTACAAAATTCTTGACATATCCATAAGGGACGACGCAAATTCCTCATTAATGGTGTGACCTATGAGGGTAGCATTATGGAGACTGTTTAGAATGGACCGGAAAGCCGCCGTTTTATATGGAGATGGTTGCTTAGATCTCCGGTGAAGGGCTTCCTGGATATGTCCGAAATGGTCTCGAAATCGTGAAGGGAAATCTTACTGCAGCCGATCCCCCCTCACTATATTGTATAGTGACCTGGATGTTTTTGTAGACTCTATTCCGATGTTCGACATCAATTGACGTCGGTGTCCCTGTGAAATAGTAATATGTAATCCACATATCTACTCCACATGGTGACAGTACGTTACGTAGGAAAAGAGGTCGTGAGATAATATTCTAACTCGGTGGTAAAACTGTTCGCCAGCCAGTATGCCAGAGGAAACCCCACACCCAAACTGCGCCTTTGACTGAAGGTGTGATCCCCAAATGTTAAGTCGTTTTTCTGAGGCCGAATTACGCAGACCTAAGGCAATCTGAACCACATTCGTAGGTCGCCCACTATGCATACGCGAATTGTGAGCAATAACGTGCTGAACCTCATTGACAGGGAGTTCCGAATATATCCTTTTAATATCAATAGAAGCCTTGTACGTGCCTTGGGGGATGGATAGCGAAGTTGATTTAAAGCTAAGCCTCCCCTAATGTGGAAATTAGTAGTATGAACATAATGTTCATTTAAACACCTGGCTAAGGCCTTCTCTGTGTTGTAACCCCTCACCCACCAACCACCGCCACCACTTCCCTCCATCCCACAGAGCGTCAACTAGAGGCCTAATCAGGTGAATTTTAATAGCGGCCGTTAATTTTGGAGCTTCTGGTTTCATAGGAACCTATAATTCGAATGGCAGCTCACTGAAAATGGATGCAGCAGTACACTGCACAACATTTTGCACAAGAGTTAAGGAAGTCCGATCCAAATGTAGGTTTGGCTCAAATTGCTCTGAGTACTATGGGACTTAGCTTCTAAGGTCATAAGTCCCCTAGAACTTAGCACTACTTTAACCTAACTAACCTAACGACATCATACACATCCATGTCCGAGGCAGGATTCGAACCTGCGACCGTAGCGGTCGCGCGGTTCCAACTGTAGCGCCTATAATCGCTCGGACACACCGGCAGGTAAATGCAGGTTTGATTTCTGTCGAGTATTAACCGAGTGAAAGCTGCTTGTTCTAGGGAATAAGCTAATATTGGTAACGAGAAACGACAATAAGGAATATACATATTGAGAGGCAAATTTCAAAATACCCAGACTCGTGAATATCTACATAGCTACCCTGCAAATCACATTCAAGTGCCTGGCAGAGGGTTCATCGAACCACCTCCACAATTCTCTGTTATTCCAATCTCGTATAGCGCGCGGAAGGGATGAACACCTATGTCTTCCCGTACGAGCTCTGATTTCCCTTATTTGATCGTGGTGATCGTTCTGCCTATGTAGGTCGGTGTCAACAAAATATGTTTGCATTCGGAGGAGAAAGTTGGTGATTGGAATTTCGTGAGAAGATCCCGTCGCAACGAACAACACCTTTCTTTTAATGATGTCCATCCCAAATCCTGTATTGTCTCTGTGACTCTCTCTCTCCCATATTTCGTGATAATACAAAACGTGCTGCCTGTCTTTGAACTTTTTAGATGTACTCCTCAGTCCTATCTGCTAAGGATAACACACCGCGCAGCATTATTCTAAAAGAGGACGGACAAGCGTAGTGAAGGCAGTATCCTTAGTAGGACTGTCACATTTTCTAAGTGTCCTGCCAATAAAACGCAGTCTTTGGTTAGCCTTCGTCACAACATTTTCTATGTGTTCCTTCCAAATTAAGGTGTTCGTAATTGTAATTCCTAGGTATTTAGTTGAATTTACTGCCTTTATATTTGACTGATTTATCGTGTAACCGAAGTTAAACGGTACTTTTAGCACTCATGTTGATGACCTCACATTTTTCGTTATTTGGGGTCAACTGCCACTTTTCGCACCATTCAGATATCTTTTCTAAATCATTTGGCAATTTGTTTTGATCTTTTGGTGACTTTAGTAGTCGATAAACGACAGAGTCATCTGCAAACATCTTTTGTACAATAGGGAACAGCAAAGGGCCTACAACGCTACCTTCGGGAACCCAAGAAACCACTTCTGCTTTACTCGATGACTTTTCGTCAATTACGACGAACTGTGACCTCTCTGACAGAAAATCACAAATCCAGTCACACAACTGAGACGATTTCCGTAAGCACGCAATTTCACTACGAGCCGCTTGTATGGTACAGTGTCAAAACCCTTCCGGAAATCCAGAAATACGGAAACGATCTGAAATCCCTTGTCAATTGCACTCAACACTTCGTGTGTATAAAGAGCTAGTTATGTTTCACAGAAACGATGTTTTCTATACCCATGTTGACTATGTGTCAATAGACCGTTTCCTTCGAGGTAATTCATAACGTTCGAACACAATATATGTTCTAAAATCCTACTGCATATCGACGTTAACGATAGGGGCCTGTAATTTAATAGATTACTCCTACTACCTTTCTTGAATATTGGTGTGACCTGTGCAACTTTCCAGTCTTTGGATACGGATCTCTCGTCGAGCGAACGGTTGTATATGATTGTTAAGTGTGAAGCTAATGCATCAGCATACTCCGAAAGGAACTTAATTGGTATACAATCTGGACCAGAAGACTTGCTTTTATTAAGTGATTTAAGTTGCTTCAGTACTCCGAGGGTATTTACTTCTACGTTACTCATGTTGTCGACAAGAGGTTCGTGAACTTACACCACTTATTGCCCGAACCGCCCGTTTCTGAGCGAAAAATATCCTTTTAGAATGGAAAGAGTTACCCCAAAATATAATACCGTACGACATAAGCTAATGCAAATAGGCAAAGTAGACTAATTTTCGTGTCGAACGATCATTCACTTCTGATACTGTTAGAATAGTAACAATGCCAGTAGTAAGTCTTTGAACAAGATCCTGAACGTGGGCTTTCCACTACAGCGTGCTATATATCTGAACACCTAGAAATTTGAACCGTTCAATTTCACCAATCATATGCCCGTTCTGTGAAATTAAAACGTCAGGCTTTGTTGAATTGTATGTTAGAAACTGTAAAAAGTGAGTCTTACTGTGATTTAGCGTTAGTTTATCTTCTACAAGCCATGAACTGAGGTCATGTACCGCACTATTTGAAACCGAGCCAATGTTGCACACAACATTCTTTACTACCAAGCTAGTGTCATCAGTATACAGAAATAATTTAGAGTTACCCGTAATACTAGAGGGCATACCATTTATATAAATAAGGAACTATTTCTACCCTCTACCTTTCAGGTTTCCCTTGTTTGATTGGGACAAGTTTTTCATCTGAGCTCTTGATATTCATACAGGTGGTTCTCTTTTCTCCTCTTGGTACGTAGAATACTCAGTTGTTCGGATACGTTTGATATCCAATGAATCTTTTCTCCACCCGTTGAATACGAAAATAAATTTTGTGGCAGAGTTAACGACGGAATCTACACTGTCACAAACTACAGAGGCGCAGCCTCATTGCCAGCCAGGGAGACGCGCTCTGTCTGCTGGAACGCGTGCTGGAGACGGCGGCCCGTGGCAGCGTGATGGAGCGCCGCCCCCGCTTCGCCCCCGCGCCCCCGGCAACTCCCGCCAGTCGCGGCTACGGCGCTCTGATTGATCCGCTGCCCACTGGCCGACTCCTACTCCCCGAGGACCGCGGCACGCCGCCCGTCGACGTCCGCGATTTACTGCCATCCACTGCCATCGCCCGCCCGTGCCGCCCGCACACACGGGAAACGCGACAATCACATCGAAATTGGAAAAGTTGCCAACAGGATTGCAATCTACCGTCGCAGCAGCCGGCGGGCGATGGCAGGTTATTCGAGCTCGTCTAATCAATTGTTGCTAACTGCTTTAGCCGTGTCTCAAGTGGCCTTGACAAAGTCCGTGGGTAGTTTAGATCCTGGCAATTGCTATAGCAAGTTTTAAAAGTGAGATGCAGAGTTACGCAATCTTCTCTTTTTCCCTATCTCTCTTGTCTTCTCCCTGTATATAAACTGAAGTCACCCTCTCGCCTTCGTCTGTATGTGCACGCTAATCTCAGGATATCGTGTAGGGCTTTTATTGTGGTTGTCACTAATAAATACACTGATTCACTAGGAAGCTTTTTGTATGAAATTTATAAATATTTCGTACAAAGTCAAGACGTGAAAACGACGGCACTGCCACCAAACGAACAACCGCCGTAACTCGAGAGACCAGCAGAGGCTTGAGACGGCAGAGATTGTAATTAAATTCTTATCTTCTACTAAAATGTAGACTTTTACGGCCAGAAATGTCATGTCCATTATAATTATCCGGGATGTTATGCCGTGGTCGGTTGATGAATTCTGTGTCAATTCCCAACGTTTCGTCCCCGTCTGCGGAGGACATCTTCAAGGTGGTCTGTAGCTAGATGGAAGGTCCAACACACCCACTGGCTACAGACTCCCTTGAAGATGTCCTCCGCAGACGGGGACGAAACGTTGGGAATTGACACAGAATTCATCAACCGATCACGGCATAACAGCCCGGATAATTATAATGGACATTCCTATCTTCTATGATGGTCTTGTGGTAGAGCGTTTGGCTGCACACCGAAAGTTTGTAGACTCTAATCCCAATTACGCCACTATTTTTATCACCCTGCCTTTTAGCCTTGAATTCTCTCAATGATGTGGAGATTCGTCGCAAAGTGTCTCGGATTCTACATCGCAGAATAGCTCCTCTTTCTACGGTTGGATAACTGGTTAGGGACATGCAAGTCGCCTAAGTGACATCCAACTGATTACAAGCGTTTCAGACGAATTTCATTGCAAAGAGAGAAAAGGAAAGAAAGGAAAACATGGTTCCAAAACCTGTGGTTTATAATTATTTATGCATAGAGTAAAACACAGCATGGTATCCAGCTTTACTTCGTTCATATAAAGTTAAGTTTTGAAGCAGCACAGCAAATGGCTCCACTTTCAGCTTTCGACTTTTCTGGAGCCAAACACAGATGCGAACACAATACTGTGCGTGGGGCGATCAAAGGTACAATTTCTTTGGACACTATCAGGCTATACAGAACACTGGTAAACGAATCTCCACCAGTGAGAAAGAGATTTAGGTCTTTTCAATAAGATGAAGATACAGGCATGGACTTCTTGAATACGATTTGGAAATTTCTTGCGGACGAATACACGAGATTTCAAAATACTTCTACAGATGGTTCGGGGACGCATTACGCAATATGTCGACAATCCGAGATTGCCCATTTCTGCTTCCCTCAGATTACCAGTAGGGATTTGCACCCTGAATCCCCTCTGAGTTCTTCAAATAATAGGCTGTGAGTTACTCAACTCTGAAGTATCGTAAAAAATCTGACCAATAACCGAAAGAGAATCACCACGTCATCATGGTGTGATGCGAGACGTACAATTTGGAACATTCAAATATTTTTAACGAATAGTTTCCCTGCAGTTGTTTGAGAATATTTGCGCAGGGAGAAACATGCGGATCCAAAAAAAATTGTTTTTTCTGTGTTTCAAGTGAAACGTTTTCAGAAAAAGCACTTCAGCAGCTGTGGTTCATTTACATGCAGTACGTTCTTTGAGCAGGTCAGCAGATCACTCATCTTCCAGTATTCTACTTTCCTTGGATCAAACCGAGATGAGGACACGGTTCTTTGCATGGCACGGCGAAGACGTCAGGCATAAAGAGTCCCCAACAGAGAACTGTAGTCTCAACAGTGCAGCACAGTGCCTACTAAGCTTCACAAGAGTAGTCCTACCACACGAACTAATCATGTGTATTCCTTCTAATTTTTTTTCTGTTATTTGTGCCACCAAGCCAGCCTCTGATACATACTGAATCACTCACACACATACACCCATGATTTACATAAAATAACTACATTGGTTGCACACATATTATGCACATCTGGATGTGCTCCCATCATTGCCAAGAGATGTCATTCGAAACGCCAATTCTATATCCAACACATAACATTCATGCCTCCAGACAATCCTGCGGTGCGTCGCTTACGTCGGGTAAGTTATATGAAAGCAACTTACTTTGTTCTCTCAGTTTTATTGGTAGTCCCAAAACAAAATGCTTTACGCCAATCAAGTCGTCTGGTCGTAGAGACTTCGTGATACCTGTGCGAAACCTAACAGTATCGCTAATTTGTTATAAAGAAGAGAGAAGGATAAAGCAATCAATGATCAAACATTTATCGAGTTCAATTCCGTGAAGTATTTACAAAAGCAATTTGGCCGAAGGTCGAACCCGATTCTGCTTCCTGGAAATAGTTTATGGGCATGACTGCATGAAAGGTGAATCTGACTCCATCGACAAAATTTCTGAGATTGTTCAGAGATATTTTTTGGACATTTTCATATAATGCATCGGGATCTTCTGTAATTTGCTACAGAGTAATTGCATTTTATTTATCTTTGCAACTGTGCTGCTCTGAAAATACGCTGATGAACTGAGGGATTATAACTACTGTGTACTTCTAAATGGAATGCAGCCAGGCAACGCGAAGAGGAATGAATTTAAGCAGAGCAGAGCTCCTGAGTGAGTCGGCTCTCGCCTTTCGGTCGGAGTAGGTTACAAGACTGAGCTCTCGCTGCTCTGGACAGCCTGCCTTCCGTTATCTGTCTAATATACTTTCGTTTAATTGTAACTGTTTGACGAAGTTGCTGAAGTTTCGACTCAACATAACTTTCCGAGTACAGATGAGCGTTCTGCGTACAAGCGGCCTGTGTTGTCTGCCTCGAGCAGTTTAGGCTAAAGTTGACTGTATCAGAGTTTCTGTGTGAGTTCGCTTGTTAAAATTAATCATTTTACCGTCAGTGATCGTGTAGCGAGCCTTCTTCGTCTCCCTCAGAGGCGCATTTGTGTTGTTAGGAAGTCTTTAGTCTGGAACAACCAGACCAGGATAATTTGTTTCGGGCTATACTCGCGACATTATCATCACCACGACGGGACGTCGAAGCAACCAGCCATCTCCTCCGATACGCCAGATCGCGTCCTTGCAGTTAAGAAGACAGCTTGGTAATGTATGTCCGCAGCACCGGCAGATTAGGGAATTTTGCTACGTGACAATCAGAGCGCGCCTGTTCCCGTCTTTTCTAACATGGTTCTGTCTCGGGTGTCCATTGTCTGAGTTCTCACTCCTGTAGCAGAAATTAATGTTGGGTTGGCTGGGTGTTTCTCTTATGATTTGAGTTGCAGAAATTGGCTCCACATACCACTTGGTCGTAAATGTCACAATCTAGATTATGGACAACTTCAACTTCACTGCATTTATTTGAGTAACCAGTTTGCCGTATTGTAAATGTTTCATGTGTTTTGTTTATTATTTTGAGTTTAGTCATAATAAATCAAATTGTTATTTTGGACAGAACTTTCATTCTGTTGATCGGTAGAGCAACCCTTTCATTTGTCACTACGTTAGTGAAACTTTCCTTTATCAAATTAATTTCTATCAAATTAAATTATTGCAGGTGCCAGACTCTTTTCTACTCCACTTGCAGGGCCGATTACAGTCAGTTGGCGTTTCTTCTTAATCCATGTGCAACAGCAAAAGTCGGAGTTAGAAAAGGGGGGGACTTAGAACATCATTTCCATATGAAGATTCTAGAAGAATTTTGTGTTAAATACACTGCTAGCCCCGGCAACTCGCAAAGTATGGCAGAAGTAAGGTGTATATTTGTCTAATAATACTGTGTAACTCATGGCAAATCCTCAATTTATCTTTTTACAGTGTGATTCCGTCTACTGACAGTAGCACAAAGCCCTGAGAGGGAAGTTATATCGATTATACAGTCGTCACCTGTCTGAATACCATTCCTGATACAGATGTAGTGCAGGTTGCATAAAACGAATCGGGAATGGCAGCTGAATCACCTTATATTGGCTCTGAGCATTATAGGACTTAACATCTATGGTCATCAGTCCCCTAGAACTTAGAGCTACTTAAACCTAACTAACCTAAGGACAGCACACAACACCCAGCCATCACGAGGCAGAGAAAATCCCTCACCCCGCCGGGAATCGAACCCGGGAACCCGGGCGTGGGAAGCGAGAACGCTACCGCACGACCACGAGATGCGCACCTTATATTAGGGGCGATCAAAAAGTTTCCATTTGAGGGCGTTGCTGCAACGTATATGCAATGTAGCGCGTCTGTAATCAGGGTATACAAGCAAGTTGGCAAGGGATCAGTGAGGCATTTGTGTCTTTCTGATGTGCGTGTGGTAAATGCGGAAACGCGTACTATGACGACGTTATAACCAAATGTGTGCAAACAGGATCCATGTGCTGCTATTCTTTTCTTGGCTGCCGGAGGACAAACACCGGTAGACAATCATTGGAGAATGAAGAATGCAGGAGCATACCTGGGGAAAACCGCTGAAAACGGGGTGCTGTTTCTTCATGATAATCGAGATACCAATATCGCAGATGTCATTTAACAGAATGAGATTTTCACTCTGCAGCGGAGTGTGCGCTGATAAGATCCCGAGTTCGAGTCTCGGTCCGGCACACAGTTTTAATCTGCCCGCTGTGGTCTCGCGGTTAAGGCACTCAGTCCGGAACCGTGCGACCGCTACGGTCGCAGGTTCGAATCCTGCCTCGGGCATGGATGTGTGTGATGTCCTTAGGTTAGTTAGGTTTAAGTAGTTCTAAGTTCTAGGGGACTGATGACCACAGATGTTAAGTCCCATAGTGCTCAGAGCCATTTGAACCATTTTTTTTTTTATCTGCCAGGAAGTTTCATGTCATCTAACAATTAAGATTTTTTTCTTTTTTTCCTTTTATTCTTATAACTGCTACTCTTGGGAACAAACGATGCTACCTTCTGATGTATCTTACACGATTCCACTCAATAATGCCGTACGTAATTATTTTGTGGCGTAACTCGTCACTAAGAAAGTATTTGTTGCACTAAATCGAACAGTAAAGATGGTAAGTGGTGTTAAAAGACACGGACTGTTTCTTCACTAACCAAAACGCCTAAATATTGGTAGTGGATTCTTCAGTGGGACGCTCTTTTCCCCTACAACATGGACATTTCGTAGCTGCAGGTTTTCTACTAAACAATGCAATGCTTAACATTGCTTTCTCTGGGTCGCATGTCGTCTGAAGTCCCATAAATATTAATTGAAAACATTAACTGAACTAGCACTCCTGAAAGAAAGGATACTGCGGAGACATGGCTTAACCACAGCCTTAAGAGCTTCTGTAAAGTTTGGAAGGTAGGAGACGAGGTACTGGCAGAAGTAAAGCTGTGAGGACCGGGCTTGAGTCGTGCTTTGGTAGCTCAGTTGGTAGAGCACTTGCCCGCGAAAGGCAAAGGTCCCGAGTTCGAGTGTCGGTCGGGCACACAGTTTTAATCTGCCAGGAAGTTTCAAAGTTAACCTCTGTGACGATCATGTCTGGCCTCAAACACAGTTTTACGAATAATGAGATTATATCGGTGTTACAGAGTGTAAGGGGTCCGTAGGCCGTTACTATAAATTTGCACTCGGCACAGGTCGATAGGGCGAACAATCGATTGTGACGTGTTGCGAGATCGAGTGTCGACTTGCACCAGAGTGGTTGGCGGGAATGGTGTGTGTGTGTAGGCCATTGTTGAAATACAGGGAGTTTAACTGAGAAGGGTGTCGCCATCGCCGTGGTTAGATGTCCCTAATGTCTTCCATTTTTACGTAATTACAAGCTACGGCAGCTGCGTCGTCTGTTCCATATGTACGTTTTGTGGCTGCCAGCGGTGTGAGTCATTGCGTATTGTCTCTTTGTTGGCGTGCGTCGTTATTGGGATTTGGAGACCTAACTTCTACAAATTCAACGTGACGAGAGGGCCCTGCCCTGTTTAAATCCCGCCAGTTCTGATGCAATTCAGGTCTGTCGTTACGATCATATCATCTGTCGTCATGTCGGTAGATTCCATAGTTTCTTTCTTGTCGGTCACGTGGTGGAGAATTTCTCCCTGAGTCGTAACTGCACGCTGGACCGTTGCGTCTAAAGTTATTCTGTCTATCTTGATAATAATTATTTTGGTTCCCATATTGTCTGCTTCTCTGATTGTCTCTGTGATAGTCATTACGGCAGAGAGGTGATCTTTCCCTGTAATTATTACTACTCTGCCAATGGTTGTCATACGGGTGGTGTCTGTTTTGGTCACGATTTACGTTATAAAAATAGCCTTGTCGTGTATTATTTCTGTCATCGCGGAATTGTGACAGATGTGACTTGTAATTGTTGTACTCCTGTTTTCGTGTTCCGCGATTGTCAGTGTCAATTTCCAGTTCTTGCAACAGTCCCTGAAAAGCTTCAATGTCGTCTTTGCAACGTCCTGCTAAAATGATATGTCGAAAATGTTCAGGCAGTTTGATTAAGCAAATGCGGATGAGTTCTGAGGGGTTGTATGGGTTTGACAGGTACTGATTCTTATGCAACATGTCTTCAAAATATTTCATAAGACTGGAAAATTCAGATTGTTCGAAACGTTTCATCATTATGATGCCATGTTTTACTCGGTCTTGTGTAGCTTGAGACCGATACGCTGAGAGGAAGGCATGGTAAAATTCTCCTTCACTGTGACAATCGTGAATGACCGATCGCATTCTTACAGCTGGTTCATTCTCCAAGTAGCCACACATAAATTCTAACCTGTGCTCCAATGACCAGTTGGGAGGAAAACAATCAGAAAATTGATGAAGCCATGCTTGTGGATGAATGTCGTTGTCAGAATTCTTAAATGTTTTGAATTTACGTGTAGTAATGAACAGTTTATAGTCGAAATCATCGTGTCGGCGAGTCGCACATCGCTCATTGTTACTTCGTTTTGGCGATTCCATCTCAAAATTCAATGCTCCTTGCCAATTTCTTTCATAATTTCCGAAGTGTCCTGTGTTATTATTTTGTGGTTGTTCCGTATTTCTACGAGTATGTCCCTCTTCCCGTACTGGAACGCGAGTGTCCTCTGAAATATGTAATTCTTGTATTACCTGCATCAACTGATCTTGTACTTCCCGGATTTCTCTTTTGTACTGTGTATTGATTTGATTTTGATTTTGTTTGAAATTTCTAATTTGTTCATTCTCTTCTGTGTCAGTGAAGGCTACGGGTCTTGTGACATTCAGATCACCATCTACCTTTGTAGATAAGTTAGTGACCTGATCCGAAAGTTCGGCTACTTTCTCCGATAGTGAACACATTTCCTCAGTGTGTTTTTCTCAACCAAGTTTCAGAGTGTCCATTTGTGTTGAAATCGAATCTACTGTGTCCTTGAAGTTTTCCTGAGTTTTTGCAAGATGTGTAACCGAATCGGTAGATGCAACTGAGTCAATTTTAGCTTGCAAGGTCTCATGATTTTCATGAACAATAGTTTGCAGTTCTTTTATGGCTGCTTCATGATTCTGTAATGCATTTTCATGACGCGAAAAAATAGGTTGAAAATGCTCACAAATTTGTGTTTTTACATCATTACAGACTTTCTGACATTTCGATTCAATGTTATGTAACTCAGTAGTTAAATCTTCACGTGTTTGTTCAAGTGTGGTGTCTAACTTCCGAAGATTTTGTTCCATTGTGTCTAACTGTTGCTGTGTTTGATTCTGGTGTTGTTCCATTGTGTCTAACTTTTGAAGCTTTTGCTGTGTTTGTCTCTGATTTTGTTCCATTGTGTCTAACTTTTGAAGCTTTTGCTGTGTTTGTCTCTGATTTTGTTCGATTGTGTCTAACTTTTGAAGCTTTTGTTCCATTGTGTCTAACTTTTGAAGCTTTTGTCCCATTTGTTGCATTAATTGTAATAACAATGCACTGGTGTCTGAAACATGTTCCTCAGTGCTTTTCGGCAGTGAATTTGCACCGGCAACTTTCACATTTTGACAAGCGGAAAATGTGTCTTGACTCATTTGAGAAAACGGTGAGAACCCAAAACCTGAGTCTACAGTATTTGCAATATTGTGTTCTGTCATTCCCGATTCCTGAGGCGAGCTGTTGCCGACTGATCGATCGATAATACTTCCCTGTTCGCTACCTGTTTCACTGTCTACACCATTATTTGATGCCCGCTCCATTTCCCTATTTACAGTTACCAAATTACTACTTTGAGTATTAGTTAATTCATTACATGGTGGCGCTAACACACTGCTTTCGTCTTCACTGTCATTTCTCATTTTACTTTGGAGCCTAGTATTAGGTTTTTCACACGCCATTATTGTCACAATATTTCACATGATAACACAGAAAAGCACAATTTGAAGAGCAAAAAAAAAGAGAACACATTAACATAGCACTGAAAATAATATCTCGTTAATTGCAAGCGCAGCTGCGAAATACTTGGTGCAAATCTACATGCATGCCACAACTGTTTTACTGTACAACAATGAAAGTCTGCAACTACAAAGGAGATTCTCTCTACAATTACGCACTAGCAATAAACAAAATCTACACTAATTACACAAACTACAAGAAAAAAATCAGAAGATTCCAGTGAGGTATCCTGGCAGGGTCGCCATATGAAACGGCCCCTTACAAAAATTATACAGGACTGTGCTTAAACTGACACACAATATTTTTAGCGCAACGCAATCTGACTTTCAATAATCTAACATTAACCTGTACCTTTCACAGATCACTTACCTCACAAAAATCTTCGTTACTCGAACTACTGCAATACAGCGAGCGCCACTACTGCCAGCTAAATAACACATTCCAACTACGGAAGGCACTAACTACTAGTAGGCATAGTTAGCAAATGAATGATTTTAATAGAGAACAAACAATGTATTTACCTTAATAGTCATCAAAAGTCATAATATATACAGCAGTTCATGACATCCATTTTTACAAATTTCAAAACTCCGTCATTTCTCTCCCCACATCCACCACTGCTGGCGGCTCACCTCCAACTGCGCAACGCTACGCGCTGTTCGCATCCAGCTGCCCAACACTACAATGGCAGACAACAATGCAAACTAGCCACAGACTGCACACACCACAGCCAGTGATTTTCAGAGCACTACATGGCGTTACCAATAAGAAAACCTAAACAGCCTACTTACAACTTTCCGAGTACAGTTGAGCGTTCTGCGTACAAGCGGCCTATGTTGTCTGCCTTGAGCAGTTTAGGCTAAAGTTGACTGTATCAGAGTTACTGTAGCGAGCCTTCTTCGTCTCCCTCAGAGGCGCATTTGTGTTGTTATGGAGTCTTTAGTCTGGAACAACCAAACCAGGATAATTTGTTTCGGGCTATACTCGCGACATTATCATCACCACGACGGGACGTCGAAGCAACCACGGATAGGGCTCCCAGAGCAGTTCTCAGTTTACTATGCAGAACTGTTTGCCATTCTGCAATCATTAGAGCATATGCGCCGACATCGTGGCACGAAATTCATCATCTGCTCTGATTCCCAAAGTGCTCTACACGCTCTTGAACAGATGTACCCAGCAGATCGGATGGTGCAAGAGGTGCAGGACGCACTCCTGCTCTTGCAACAGCAGGGTAAGGATGTCATTTTCTGCTGGGTTCCAGGGCACATAGGGATTCCTGGAAATGAACTTGCAGATACGGCTGCTAAGGAGGCTTGCTCCATCCCACATCCTGCTCGCTGTTCCGTCCCCCTGCAGGCCATTACGTCTTTCGTGACTCGGAAGGTCATGCGTTGATGGGAGGCTCAGTGGCTGGACGTGAGGGATAATAAGTTGCGAGCGGTGAAGGATTCTGTCCGACCGTGGCTCACCTCCTTCCGACAACGACGAGCTGAGGAAGTAGCCCTTACACGGCTTAGAATTGGACATTGTCCTTTGACACATGGTTTTCTGTTACGTCGTGAGGAGCCACCAACGTGACAGACATGTGGGACACAGCTGTCGATACGACATATTTTAACTGAGTGTGTTTTATATGTAGGTTTGAGGGAAGATTTAAATTTACCACCAGACCTGCCCTCTATTTTAACTAATAATGAGGCGAGTGTCGCTAGAGTTTTACGTTTCTGGGTGATGTCTGGCCTTCTTCCCAAAATATTGGGATTGAAGCCTTAATGTGCTGCCCAGTGGTTTGGTCACCCATTATTTGTAAGTGGTCACTCAGCCACCATTAATTATTTTTACCTGCTTGTCCTGCTATTTTATTTTTAGTTTTATCTCCCTGTTTTGCTGTGCTGTGTACAATCTTGCCATTTGAACGATACCAATTTCCTCACCATTTGGCTCGGAATTGAACTTTTGGGAACGGGCGCTGATAACTTCGCTGTTGTGCGCCCTAAAACACCAATCATCATCATCATCATCGAAGCAACCAGCCATCTCCTCCGATACGCCAGATCGCGTCCTTGCAGTTAAGAAGACAGATTGGTAATGTATGTCCGCAGCACCGGCAGATTAGGGAATTTTGCTACGTGACAATCAGAGCGCGCCTGTTCCCGTCTTTTCTAACATGGTTCTGTCTCGGGTGTCCATTGTCTGAGTTCTCACTCCTGTAGCAGAAATTAATGTTTGGTTGGCTGGGTGTTTCTCTTATGATTTGAGTTGCAGAAATTGGCTCCACATACCACTTGGTCGTAAATGTCACAATCTAGATTATGGACAACTTCAACTTCACTGCATTTATTTGAGTAACCAGTTTGCCGTATTGTAAATGTTTCATGTGTTTTGTTTATTATTTTGAGTTTAGTCATAATAAATCAAATTGTTATTTTGGACAGAACTTTCATTCTGTTGATCGGTAGAGCAACCCTTTCATTTGTCACTACGTTAGTGAAACTTTCCTTTATCAAATTAATTTCTATCAAATTAAATTATTGCAGGTGCCAGACTCTTTTCTACTCCACTTGCAGGGCCGATTACAGTCAGTTGGCGTTTCTTCTTAATCCATGTGCAACGGCAAAAGTCGGAGTTAGAAAAGGGGGGGACTTAGAACATCATTTCCATATGAAGGTTCTAGAAGAATTTTGTGTTAAATACACTGCTAGCCCCGGCAACTCGCAAAGTATGGCAGAAGTAAGGTGTATATTTGTCTAATAATACTGTGTAACTCATGGCAAATCCTCAATTTATCTTTTTACAGTGTGATTCCGTCTACTGACAGTAGCACAAAGCCCTGAGAGGGAAGTTATATCGATTATACGGTCGTCACCTGTCTGAATACCATTCCTGATACAGATGTAGTGCAGGTTGCATAAAACGAATCGGGAATGGCAGCTGAATCACCTTATATTAGGGGCGATCAAAAAGTTTCCATTTGAGGGCGTTGCTGCAACGTATATGCAATGTAGCGCGTCTGTAATCAGGGTATACAAGCAAGTTGGCAAGGGATCAGTGAGGCATTTGTGTCTTTCTGATGTGCGTGTGGTAAATGCGGAAACGCGTACTATGACGACGTTATAACCAAATGTGTGCAAACAGGATCCATGTGCTGCTATTCTTTTCTTGGCTGCCGGAGGACAAACACCGGTAGACAATCATTGGAGAATGAAGAATGCAGGAGCATATCTGGGGAAAACCGCTGAAAACGGGGTGCTGTTTCTTCATGATAATCGAGATACCAATATCGCAGATGTCATTTAACAGAATGAGATTTTCACTCTGCAGCGGAGTGTGCGCTGATAAGATCCCGAGTTCGAGTCTCGGTCCGGCACACAGTTTTAATCTGCCCGCTGTGGTCTCGCGGTTAAGGCACTCAGTCCGGAACCGTGCGACCGCTACGGTCGCAGGTTCGAATCCTGCCTCGGGCATGGATGTGTGTGATGTCCTTAGGTTAGTTAGGTTTAAGTAGTTCTAAGTTCTAGGGGACTGATGACCACATATGTTAAGTCCCATAGTGCTCAGAGCCATTTGAACCATTTTTTTTATCTGCCAGGAAGTTTCATGTCATCTAACAATTAAGATTTTTTTCTTTTTTTCCTTTTATTCTTATAACTGCTACTCTTGGGAACAAAGGATGCTACCTTCTGATGTATCTTACACGATTCCACTCAGTAATGCCGTACGTAATTATTTTGTGGCGTAACTCGTCACTAAGAAAGTATTTGTTGCACTAAATCGAACAGTAAAGATGGTAAGTGGTGTTAAAAGACACGGACTGTTTCTTCACTAACCAAAACGCCTGAATATTGGTAGTGGATTCTTCAGTGGGACGCTCTTTTCCGCTACAACATGGACATTTCGTAGCTGCAGGCTTTCTATTAAACAATGCAATGCTTAATATTGCTTTCTCTGGGTGGCATGTCGTCTGAAGTCCCATAAATATTAATTGAAAACATTAACTGAACTTTCCGTCGGTAGCCTGGCAGAACATGGTAATAATATTAAAAGGGAAAACACTTCTTAACGCTCTGCAAAATTATGTTTATATGGTCACGAACCAAATAAATGTACTTTTGCAGAATGTAGGGAAGGATTTGCCTTTTTTGTAATATTGATTGAAATTCGCCTCAAGGTTCTACCTCAAATAAAACCCTCAACGGGAATTTAACTACTGGATTTCAGTTCGACCGATCAGTGATTGAACTTAAAGTGAATGCTTCCTAGTATCTTTCTCTTACAAGGCGCATGGGGTTAGTGGTGACAGAGGAAATGATGGTGCACTAGCATGCACATTGGGTAAAGGTTCAACAAACGAAATTGGTAGTTAAAGGATGCTTATCCATAAAGTGAAGTGTATTCCTGAACCTAACACTATGGTTCCATAGTGGCAGACTGTGTGGATGATCATTATTCAGCGGGGATAAGACTGGCTCTGGGACGTAACATGGGCGCTCATGTGCTCATATACAAGGACTAAAATATTCACAGAATTACCAAAGTAAATGTTCACCGTTTCGAAGCAAAAGCTGCAGCGACAAAACTGACTTGTCATTCGCAGTAGAAGGAAACATTAAACACAATCAGAATAACGATGCGTGAATTTAGTTAAATGATAGCACAATTACCACTTAATAGAACCCCATAACGCTTCTAACAAATTAATTTAAAGTTAGAGGGCGGTCCTAACTCGAAAATCTCAACTAACGGCCGTCTAAAATCACCGTCTAAGTGTGTACAGTAGCGGCATACCATACTCACCGCACACTAGCTCAGCGACTCTTTTGCCACCGAATAATTCTGTACGACATCCAACCTGCCCCGCCTCTGTGCTCATATACCGAAGAATCGTGGAGGGTACTAACCAGCCTATCAACAAGACGAAATTTTCAGTGGTGTCAGACACCAGACGGGAGAGATGACGCCTAAGATTCGAAAAACGCTATCCTTACACGTAGATCTGAATGAGCCAATAGTGAGGGCACCCGCTAATAAAACCCCTGCTGGTAACGTCCAGCCCGACTGGCGCCTCAAGTCATCTTCGGCAGTCAAATGGTTCAAATGGCTCTGAGCACTATGGGACTTAACATCTGGGGCCATCAGTCCCCTAGAACTTAGAACTACTTAAACAAATGGTTCAAATGGCTCTGGGCACTATGGGACTTAACATCTAAAGTCATCATTCCCCTAGAACTTAGAACTACTTAAACAAATGGTTCAAATGGCTCTGAGCACTATGGGACTTAAAATCTGAGGTCATCAGTCCCCTAGAACTTAGAACTACTTAAACAAATGGTTCAAATGGCTCTGCGCATTATGGGACTTAAAATCTGAGGTCATCAGTCCCCTAGAACTTAGAACTACTTAAACAAATGGTTCAAATGGCTCTGAGCACTATGGGACTTAACATCTGAGGTCATCAGCCCCCTACAACTTAGAACTACTTAAACAAATGGTTCAAATGGCTCTGAGCACTATGGGACTTAACATCTGAGGTCATCAGCCCCCTACAACTTAGAACTACTTAAACAAATGGTTCAAATGGCTCTGAGCACTATGGGACTTAACATCTGGAGTCATCAGTCCCCTAGAACTTAGAACTACTTAAACAAATGGTTCAAATGGCTCTGAGCATTATGGGACTTAAAATCTGAGGTCATCAGTCCCCTAGAACTTAGAACTACTTAAACAAATGGTTCAAATGGCTCTGAGCACTATGGGACTTAACATCTGAGGTCATCAGCCCCCTACAACTTAGAACTACTTAAACCTAAATAACCTAAGGACATCACACACACCCATGTCCAAGACAGGATTCGAACCTGCGACCGTAGCGCCCGCTCGGTTCCAGCCTGAAGCGCCTAGAACCGCTAGGCCACAGCGGTCGGCCTTGGACGTTAAGACGTGCCGGTCTCAGGCCTCTAGTCTAAGACTGAACAAAGAAAGTCTACCTGAATTCACCAACTTACATGCTTTCACAATTACACCCCCATTAATTCAATCCAGCGATCATTCATGCTTAGAACACATCGTTACTGATGCCCGGTGTGCTGAATATACAATGTAATGAGAATGAAAATAAAACACACTCACTTCTGGTTCACAGCGTGACCTTCCTCCCTGGCATGCAAAAAGTATTAGAGAACATGGCAGAGGAAAGACACCCAGTGGAACTTGATAAAACCACAATACTGTATGAATTGAGTGACGCCTTTCAGGGTTGAGCTGCTCCTCTTCAAGGAATTAGGCATTATCTCTGCAGCAATACATATTTTCGCTAAAGAAGTTCGTCATAAACAATCCACCACAATTTCAGAGGAACGGTAGGCTACATACTTACAATGCTAGAAGAAAAAACTGACCTTTCTCACTCATTAATGGATCTGTTAGTGGGGCGCTTAGAAAGGATTTAAATAGGCAGCAGCAGAAGTTTTGATCATTCGCCCAGTTCATCATAAACAATCCATCACAATTTCAGAGGAACGGTAGGCTACATACATACAATGCTAGAAGAAAAAACTGACCTTTCTCACTCGTTAACGGATCTGTCAGTGGCGCGCTCAGAAAGGAGTTAAATAGGCAGCAACAAAGTTTTTGATCATTCGCCACTAACATAAAACGTGTTGATACGTAGAAAAACAAGTTTAGCATGTAACTTAAAACCTTTTGCTATTAGAAGAAGTGAAAGTGATAATGAATGAGGAGAAGATGGAAATGAAAGTGGCACTCTGTGCTAGGAAAGATGGGAATTTCAGTTGAGAATTCTGTCGACAAGGAGAGGGAAAATGGCGGGGGGAAGGAGGGGTGATGAGAATGAGATACAGACAAGTATTAGCTGCCTTTTGAAGTTTGGAAGGGTTTTAATTTATCTAATATTTGGAGGAAGGTTGTTGCAAAGTCGCGTTCCTGATACAGGAAATGATTTAGATACCCGGCAGTGTTGTATCGTGGTACAGAGAGAATTTCATTTTGTTGGGAACGAGTATTTTTGCTGTGTTGTTCAGACAGTAGCGTAAGAGTTGAAGATAAATAAGGAGTGCATGTTAGAGAACGTGGTAGAGCAAACACGTTGTATGATAATTGTTCGTAGGCAGGAGTGATACGGTCGAAAAATAGCAAATCACAAATGTCTCGCACACAGGCTTTCATAGCTAGGTTCCAGTACGCGTGATCTCTCGTGCGGAAGTTCTTCGGGCAACAGGACCATCATAACCGAGGATGGCGAGTATTAGTGACTCTAATAGTTTCTTTTTAAGCTAGAGAGGAGACACTTTTGTGATGCTGACACCTTCTCACTGACTGCAGTTGTATGTTCGTTCTGAACTAAGTGATTGTATAGTATTATCCCCAAATTCTTTGCAGAAGAGAAAAAAAGTTATTTCTGAGCTGGTTGGGATTAAGGCTCAAAAATGGCTCTGAGTACTATGGGACTTAACAGCTGTGGTCATCAGTCCCCTTGGGGTAAAGGATGGAAAATATTCCTGCACTGAGAGGTAACGAGTTCTTGAAACCGGACTGTCCTATTTGCCGTGACGATTTTTAGGATGTTTTAGTCATAAAATGTGAATGAAGTTGCCAATTCAATAAATGTAGTCAACCTCTTGTAACACTTCCGATTTTATTATCCCGACCTGATCTGATCGAATAGCAGCCCAGTATTTATTATTAACATGGCCGTGAACCTAATGGGGCTGGTAATCGGAAATGACTGCTACGGAAGTTGTTACTTTCCAGTTCGTTCTGCTCAATACTATACTACTGAATGTCTGGTAATGAGGAACACCAAAACAGTTTTACTAATTACGAACTTATATTCTTCTCAAAACACAAAAAAGGAGACAGCCACTGCCTTCGTTATACATATCTAATTACGGCTAATCTCAGCACAGGCTTTCTTCATTTTCCATTATCGTCACACGCTAACCATCACTGCATCCAACACTGCAATCCAAGGTTAGGCCGGCGCGGTAGACGCGAAACCAAATATCGGCACTAGTAACGTCACTGATCACTTTCATAATGATACTTCTTCACTTTCCCGGTATTAATCTATTACATAGGGGTCTAACCACGGCGATGGCGACACCCTTCTCCGTTAAACACCCTGTACTTCAACAATGGCCTTCACACACACACACACACCATTCCCGCCAACCACTCTGGCGCAACTCAACACTCGCTCTCGCAACACGTCACAATCGATTGTTCGCCCTATCGACCTGTGCCGAGTGCAAAGCTATAGTAAGGGCCTACGGACCCCTTACACTCTGTAACACCGATATAATCTCCTTATTCGTAAAACTGTGTTTGAGGCCAGACATGATGATCACAGAGGTTAATTTTGCTTTGCCAATGTAAGTCAGAGAGCTGCAGTAGCAGAGTGTGTTGGATAGTCTGGCTATGTACTTGGCTTAAGGGGCTCCGGAACGCCCTATACTTGCAATGTTAAAATAACGTTTATAAATTACATCTTTCCTCACAAAGTATTTGAGGTAGGAAGTTGAACTTTTTACAGATTATTTATTGGAATATGGGCTACAACTTAACACAGGGATTTTACAAAATTTTAGTTCAGTTATTAAAGATGATTTTTTTTCAATTGTAATGAAAATTTACAACATTTTTTTGCAATTTTTTATTTATATATTACAAAATATACAGTTTTTTGGAAAAAGGCTGTGTTAAATTATGCAGAAGGTACTGTGTAACATTTACTGAAAGTTTGAAACAAATATGTTTGGAACATCCTTAGAAAACATGTAATTAGTATGAGAAAATAAAAGTTTTGGGAATCGAGCGACAAAGATTGGATTAACTTTTTAGTGCATTCCAGGTCCATAGGATGGATTATCTTCATCCTCTGCAAACTCCTCCTCCAGCTTCCTCTTGTTCCTCCTCCTGTTTACTCTTGCTTGTATTTCTAGACTCTTTACAGCCCTGTCTGCAGCCCAAAGGCGTTCCTTGTCTAAAGCAAGCATCGCTCGTACCATGTTAGAACCTATCTTCATTCCCAAATTTCTAAATACCTTGCACCTTACAATGTTGCCATCATTGAAAGTCGCCACAGCAACTTTACTTTTACTCATTATTATACTTCAACGAAACAGAGACACAAGAAACAGAATTAATTACGAATATTTTCGAGATAACGACAGAGTAAATAAACATGAAACAATCGACAATCACACCAGCGATATATATTGAACCATCACAGGTTAGCCACAACACATACTTTATCTCACATCACTAAAATGTACCTGATGAACACGGACGTTAATAATAACACCATTTGACAGCAGTTTAACAGCGCCACAGTGGGTCACGCCCATGTAGAACACATTTCAAAAAAAATTTAAAAATAGTTGTAGTCTTCGGAATTGAATAAATTATATATCTATTAAAAGGTAATAGTCTGCAGATTCAGAAAAAGCAAAAAGTAAAAATTGAACTTTTCATTATTTTGAGCCTTTCTGGAGCCCCTTAAAGGGGATAGAAGCTGGCCGGCCGGAGTGGTCAAGCGGTTTTAGGCGTTACAGTCTGCAACCGCGCGACAGCTACGGTCGCAGGTTCGAATCCTGCCTCGGGCATGGATGTCCTTAGATGGTTAGGTTTAAGTAGTTCTAAGTTCTAGGGGACTGATGACCTCAGAAGTTCAGTCCCATAGTACTCAGAGCCATTTGAACCATTTTGATGGAAGCTGACCTGCTGTATGGTGGAGGCAGCATTATTTAAAAAGGATTTTGTAATAATATGCTTTGAGGAAAGGTACTGAGCAAAATTGATTGCATTAATGAAAGAATGATAGAAACCAACTTTTAGTGTAATGTAGATATTTATATTTGCAACTATGTAGCTTCTCATTGTCTGAACGTTGCGTATGGCTGAAGTTTGCTGTATAAATTTTGTAATGAAGCATATGGTCTTGTCTTATGGTTGAGGCAGTTATCAAGGGAGGCAGTTGTACACAACCAGTTAGTAAGAAATATTTTGCTAACTTGTCTAGTTCTGAAAACTTTATGAAAATATGTATTGTTGTGTGGCTTAATGAAGCACAGTTAAACTTGGACTCGCTCTTCTAATTTATCAATCGTTGACAATACTTCCCCATTTTCATTTACTTTCGTGACTGTCTTTGCACATTCGTATTGCAGATTGTGAGTTGTATACTGAGAAGCATGTATGATACCGTCTTGCATTGCACATCGCAAGTACAGCAAATGAAATTTAATTTTCGACAGTCAAATCATTATTGCTCATAGCAACAAGCTGCAAAGCAGACGAGCGTTCCGTGCATACAAGTATACCAATAAATTTAATTACCATCAGAGTTCATGTCAACTGTAAGGCACAGTGAGCGGCAGAGTGTACTTGTGAATGTAGTATCAGTTCATTTAATACCGAAGAAAGACATCAGTAAAGTCCTATCTTATTAATTTTCCAGCAGTTTTTTCAGAAAGTCAAGTGCGTTTAGCAATATTTAGAACCGATATTTTGAACTGAGTCATTTCGTTTTGCAGTCAGATGGCGTATGTAGATTTCATTGGAAACGGACTGCTTTCTCGCAAACAAATTGTGAGGTGAACCTACTGATCTGGATTTCGCATCGCGAAGTGCGATCTCCATTTATTTTCGTTGAAAAATACACTCCTGGAAATGGAAAAAAGAACACATTGACACCGGTGTGTCAGACCCACCATACTTGCTCCGGACACTGCGAGAGGGCTGTACAAGCAATGATCACACGCACGGCACAGCGGACACACCAGGAACCGCGGTGTTGGCCGTCGAATGGCGCTAGCTGCGCAGCATTTGTGCACCGCCGCCGTCAGTGTCAGCCAGTTTGCCGTGGCATACGGAGCTCCATCGCAGTCTTTAACACTGGTAGCATGCCGCGACAGCGTGGACGTGAACCGTATGTGCAGTTGACGGACTTTGACCGAGGGCGTATAGTGGGCATGCGGTAGGCCGGGTGGACGTACCGCCGAATTGCTCAACACGTGGGGCGTGAGGTCTCCACAGTACATCGATGTTGTCGCCAGTGGTCGGCGGAAGGTGCATGTGTCCGTCGACCTGGGACCGGACCGCAGCGACGCACGGATGCACGCCAAGACCGTAGGATCCTACGCAGTGCCGTAGGGGACGGCACCGCCACTTCCCAGCAAATTAGGGACACTGTTGCTCCTGGGGTATCGGCGAGGACCATTCGCAACCGTCTCCATGAAGCTGGGCTACGGTCCCGCACACCGTTAGGCAGTCTTCCGCTCACGCCCCAACATCGTGCAGCCCGCCTCCAGCGGTGTCGCGACAGGCGTGAATGGAGGGACGAATGGAGACGTGTCGTCTTCAGCGATGAGAGTCGCTTCTGCCTTGGTGCCAATGATGGTCGTATGCGTGTTTGGCGCCGTGCAGGTGAGCGCCACAATCAGGACTGCATACGACCGAGGCACACAGGGCCAACACCCGGCATCATGGTGTGGGGAGCGATCTCCTACACTGGCCGTACACCACTGGTGATCGTCGAGGGGACACTGAATAGTGCACGGTACATCCAAACCGTCATCGAACCCATCGTTCTACCATTCCTAGACCGGCAAGGGAACTTGCTGTTCCAACAGGACAATGCACGTCTGCATGTATCCCGTGCCACCCAACGTGCTCTAGAAGGTGTAAGTCAACTACCCTGGCCAGCAAGATCTCCGGATCTGTCCCCCATTGAGCATGTTTGGGACTGGATGAAGCGTCGTCTCACGCGGTCTGCACGTCCAGCACGAACGCTGGTCCAACTGAGGCGCCAGGTGGAAATGGCATGGCAAGCCGTTCCACAGGACTACATCCAGCATCTGTACGATCGTCTCCATGGGAGAATAGCAGCCTGCATTGCTGCGAAAGGTGGATATACACTGTACTAGTGCCGACATTGTGCATGCTCTGTTGCCTGTGTCTATGTGCCTGCGGTTCTGTCAGTGTGATCATGTGATGTATCTGACCCCAGGAATGTGTGAATAAAGTTTCCCCTTCCTGGGACAATGAATTCACGGTGTTCTTATTTCAATTTCCAGGAGTGTATATCGTCACATAGTTGTGCTGCCCTGCACTGAGATTTATCTATTTCAGTGAGATGAACATTAGTGATTTCCAGATTTCTTCGGCGTAGTTAAAGCAGTAAGGAAATTAGACGGATAACGAAGTTGCAAGATTACACAGTAGAGGAGATGTGATTAATAGGTAATATTATAGAGAAATACGTAGCTGGCGTAAAAACCAAGATTCTTGTTATACCCTAAAGTGCTGTGTATGAAGATAATCAGTCAGGTCGGCTGTAGTCGTCTCAAATTGCGACGACTTGAATCCCCCCGCCCGCTGCCCCTGATCTCGCTGCAGTATGGCGGTAACTGTGGCGCTGCCTAGATGAGTTGCGGCTCACCCATCCCATCGCGGGAAGGGTAGTGTGGATCAGTCTGCACCTTGGAAGGGTGAGCTTCGCCTCACTCTCCCTGCTGCGCGCCTTTCATTACACCGATGCAGCTCGTCGACTTGGTCGGTATCGGTGAAAGTGGCGGTCGCCAGTTCCAGCGTATCTTGTATTGGTACCCTCGTAAAAAGTGAGGCAACATCCAGGCTAACCATTAGGTCGTTTGGGCCTATCTTCATTCTCTTGAGAGTCTCAACAAATTTCTGCGAGTTGACAACATGGTGTTCGCAATGTCCCAACTTTGGTGCTAATAATCTTGCCAGATGCTTAGCAAGTCTGTAACCTCCCCCTCCCTTATCGACCTTAATGACAGTAAAAATTGAACCGCGTGTACCTAATGGAAATTTGGAAAAAGCAATCGTCACCGAAGCCAATTTGTCGGTAAAGAGGGAGGAAAGGGTTACATCTATATGAAAGGAAAAATGCTAATGAAACTGGTGGAAATTAATTTTGAAAAGGGGTAAAGTTGATAAAGAAAGTAAATGTGCGGCCGTTACGTTAAAAATTAACTATCGGTAATTAGATATTTGAGATTTTGGGGAAATTACAGTCGCCAGTCCTAAGGACAATTACTATAGTAACTGAAAAAGAAAGGTTATTACACATATAATTAGCACTAGAAGCGTGGCAACTGAAGGTTGACACGTGTAGTGTGAAGACTGAAAGTTTGTCGGAAGTAATAAATTTCGCTACACTCTGACTTAATTTACCAAAAGAATTAATAAAACCGGAAAATCGAATGTTAATTTAGTGATTGAAGTTAATAGTGAGCTTTCTTTCTGAAGCACATCGAAATTCAGTAAAATACGGTTAGTCTTGGACTACCTCAAAAATCATTTCAAAAGCTACTTGAATCAATGCAATTTAGAAATAAGAGATTTAACTTTGAACTTGAATTAAATGGATCTGAACAATTAACAATAGTAAAATTTAGTACATACCAAGCTGAGCTGCAGTCACAGGTAAGCTAAAAGATGGTAACAAAACTCGCGCTCTTAATTTGTGTTTGTGTAGTCTAAATATTGTAGCCAGCTATGAATACCTTAACTGAACTTTGAAATTAAAGCAGTGAAATCGAATGATGCTGGCGTTTGAATTTCAACAACACTCGGGTTCATTCCGGAAAAGGAAGGGACCCTGCTTGGTAATACAATTGGGAGAATGAGCAACAAAGGTTCACGCTACGTTGCTGTAATTTTGTGATTTGAACAGTTTGAGAAGCTGAGGTCTGCCATACAGTTCTAAAACTTTACGGGCTTCCAGTTTCCTTGTTGGTTGATTGAAGGTTTGAAGCCGTCGATCGAGGAGGTGGCGACAGTCACTCATTGTCGGCCATCGCTGTTGCAGAAGCTGGATGTTGGCGCGCCTTCTTCTCGACATGGTCACCAGACGAAACGGGCTCTTGATGTGCGCCAGCTAATGCTTCCCATCCGCGACACCGTGTCAGAAACTATCATCACAAGTCGAGCGCAATTACATGCTGCCAAACCCTGAAAGTGCGGCAACTTGCGGGAGCTTCACACAACACACCTGCTCCACTGCACCACCCCAGCCAGACTCTCGCTGCTGTGCCCGCGCTCCACGCGGCAGAGTTAACACTCCCAAAGATCCTACACACTTTGGTTCTCCACACGACCTATCGATGTATTCGTTCGATAGCATAGTTTTCCCTAGGCAAGACCGAGCGTATAAATACAAATAATATTCACAAAACAAACCAATTATAAATCGACATAAATGCTTAAATATATACAAATAGTAAAACAATTACAATATACAAAGACACAGAAATGCTATATCTTCAGGTAACAACATAAGGAAAAAATTTGCAGTGCAATAAATGGAAATAGGAGGATATGCATTTCCGGCATTACAAGTCTGTAGGTGGGCGAACTGATTGCACTAACAATAGGCCTCAGGGGAACACTTTCCTCGTGTATCTTTGGTAATCCATAAAGCCTGGGAGGTCTGACGGCATGAGGCGTTAATTTCTTCACCACTTCATCTGGTAAGCCAGATGCAAGCTAGATACCAGATACGCTGGATCTTTTGGCCCAACATTTTCCATCTGGAATCATTAAGTTGTTCTGTCATGTCCTAACGACAACGTAGTTTTTGTACTGCGATGAATATTATGAGATGACTGACTGCACAGCCATGGGATCACCACTGTCTCCAGCAGTCGCAAATTTCTTCATGGAGCACTTTGAGGAGCAGGCTCTGCAAACTCCACCATTACGGTCATCTTGCTTTCAACGATACATTGATGACAAAATGGTTCAAATGGCTCTGAGCACTATGAGACTTAACATCTGTGGTCATCAGTCCTGTAGAACTTAGAACTACTTAAACCTAACTAACCTAAGGACATCACACACGTCCATGCTCGAGGGAGGATTCAAACCTGCGACCGTAGCGCGTTGATGACACCTGCCTGATATGGCCTCATGGTGAAGATACACTACAGCAGTTCGTCGATCGTATGAATGGTGTCCATCCCAACATTAAATATGTCGAGATGGAGAAGCATGGCAAGCTACCATTCGTGGATGTTTTGGTTCAGCGGAAGGCGGGAGGCCAGCTTGGTCATTCAGTGTACCGGAAACCAACACACACTGGTCGGTACTTGAACACCAACAGTTTTCACCACCCTCTACACAAGAAAGCTGTCCTGAACACGTTGGTTCATAGAGCCAAGATTATCTCTGACGACGACCACCTACAGTCTGAATTGCAGAACTTTTTGGGGAAAATGGATACAGCAAAAGAGACTCGCAAACGCTTTCATGGGCCGCCGACGAAAGACACCTGGTGAATCAGTAGAAGAGGCCAAACGGACTGTATTGCTGCCACACTGTGAGGCAACTAGCAGTAAGTTAGGACGTCTGCTGCAGAAACATGGGCTAAGACCAGTGTTCCGGCTCGCCCCCAAGATACGAAATATGTTGCGCCCTGTTACAGACGACACTGCTCTTAGAGTGTCCGGTGTGTATGGTGTACCCTGAGAATGTGGCAGCATGTACGAGGTGCATTCAAGTTGTAAGGCCTCCGATTTTTTTTCTCCGGACTGGAAAGAGATAGAAACATGCGCATTGTTTTAAAATGAGGCCGCGTTCATTGTCAATACGTCCCAGAGATGGCACCACCGTACGGCAGATGGAGGAGGAGGAGGAGGAGGAGGTTAGTGTTTAACGTCCCGTCGACAACGAGGTCATTAGAGACGGAGCGCAAGCTCGGGTGAGGAAAGGATCGGGAAAGAAATCGGCCGTGCCCTTTCAAAGGAACCATCCCGGCATTTGCCTGAAGCGATTTAGGGAAATCACGGAAAACCTAAATCAGGATGGCCGGAGACGGGATTGAACCGTCGTCCTCCCGAATGCGAGTCCAGTGTGCTAACCACTGCGCCACCTCGCTCGATACGGCAGATGGAATTTTACCGCCAGTGGCGAGAATGAGAACCGTTTTAAATACTTAAAATTGCGACGTTTTCCTTATTGGAACAGCGTGCAATCATTCGTTTTGTGAATTTGCGTGGTGTGAAACCAATTGAAATTCATCGACAGTTGAAGGAGACATGTGGTGATGGAGTTATGGATGTGTCGAAAGTGCGTTCGTGGGTGCAACAGTTTAATGAAGGCAGAACATCGTGTGACAACAAACCGAAACAACCTCGGGCTCGCACAAGCCGGTCTGACGACACGATCGAGAAAGTGGACAGAATTGTTTTGGGGGATCGTCTCCAGAGTTGGCATTTCTGTGGGTTCTGTGCACACAATCCTGCATGACGACCTGAAAATGCGAAAAGTGTCATCCAGGTGGGTGCCACGATTGCTGACGGGTGAGCACATGGCTGCCCGTGTGGCATGTTGCCGAGCAATATTGACGCCAACGACAGCACGAATGGACTTTCTTTTCGTCGGTTGTGACAATGGATGAGACGTGGATGCCATTTTTCAATCCAGAAACAAAGCGCCAGTCAGCTCAATGGAAACACACAGATCTAGCGCCACCAAAAAAAATTTCGGGTAACCGCCAGTGCTGAAAAAATGATGGTGTCCATGTTATGGGACAGCGAGGGCGTAATCCTTACCCATTGCGTTCCAGAGGGAACTACGGTAACAGGTGCATCCTACGAAAATGTTTTGAAGAACAAATTCCTTCCTGCACTGCAACAGAAACGTCCGGGAAGGGCTGCGCGTGTGCTGTTTCACCGAGACAACGCACCCGCACATCGAGCTAACGTTACGCAACAGTTTCTTCGTGATAACAACTTTGAAGTGATTCCTCATGCTCCCTACTCACCTGACCTGGCTCCTAGTGACTTTTGGCTTTCTCCAACAATGAAAGACACTCTCCGTGGCCGCACATTCACCAGCCGTGCTGCTATTGCCTCAGCGATTTTCCAGTGGTCAAAACAGACTCCTAAGGAAGCCTTCGCCGCTGCCATGGAATTATGGCGTCAGCGTTGTGAAAAATGTGTACGTCTGCAGGGCGATTAAGTCGAGAAGTGACGCCAGTTTCATCGATTTCGGGTGAGTAGTTAATTAAAAAAAAAATCGGAGGCCTTAGAACTTGAATGCACCTCGTACATTCGACAGACAATTAGCACGCTTGCGGAGCGTTGTACTGAGCACAAGCGCCATATAAAACGAAGGGAGCTTGACAAGTCGGCCACAGCGGAGCATTGCCTAGAAAACGGACATAAAATACAGTTCGGAAATACAAAAGTGTTGGCTCATGCGTCTACATATTGGGACTCCGTTATAAAGAAAGATTCGCATAAACAAGAACAATTTCAACCGAGACCAGGGATACACACTCAGCAGGGCATGGGGTGGGCGTTGGAGACCGAAAGAAACCACAGAGAGAAGCGCGACGCGGGAGCGGCAGTTTCAAACGTGGCGCCTGTCCCTGTCGCCACCTGACGTCACCGGTGCTGCCACGGGCGATAGCTCTGCTAGCTGGCCGGGTCGACTTACGCGCGCGCGCCACATTGGATCGATCTGATTGGCTGCTCATGATGTCATCATACCGACATAAGCGAGAGACTGTAACAGCCCCGGACCCCCAAATTCTATCAGTCCCTCCAGATCCTTGAGCGTCATGCACTCCGCCTCGCCTTCCGTATCCGCCTCCCGTCCCCCACACGGATCCTCTATGATCTCTTTCCTTTCCCCCATCTGCTCCTATTCCTCAAACATATCCGCATCCTCTACAGCTCCCGCCGTCTTGAACCCCCTCACCCCCTGGTTGCTCCTCTCCTCTCCCATCCCTGCCCCCTGCCACGTCTTCACCGTTGTGTCCACCCTACCCTCCATCTCTACACCCTCCATCTCCTTTCCCAAGGTGGCTTCCGTCGACTCCCCCTCCCGGACGATGCCCTCTCTCCCTCCATTTATCCTTCCTATCAACTCTGATCCTCACTCCCCCTCCTTTCCTCTGTCCTTTCCCTGGGCCCCCTCTTCCCCCCCTTCTGTCCTGTTTTCTCCCCACTAAACCTCTCCCTACCTACCTTTCCCCCCAGTCCTTTTGTATTCCCCTCCTCTGCCTACCCCACTCCCTGTCGTGTCTGCCCCCCACCCCTCTTATGGGTCCTCATCCTCCATCAGCTCCTTTCCTGGTTCCCCCCTTCGCTTTTACTCTTCTTTCCCCCCTTTTTTGTTTTCCCATCTTCTGTCCAGTTTCCCCCCACCTGCTCTAGACTGTGGTATGTCACATTTGCCAAATTTTTAGTGCAGTGTTCCAGTGACTATTCAGTGTTGTTTGTCTTTCTCGTGTTGCGCACAGAAATCATGCTGCCGCTAGGTGTGAATTTTATGTCTTTTGCGAACAGAATCCAGACTGTCGCCGTGTTTTTTAATTGTCTATTGTTTTCCCTGTCTGCTTCGTATGTATTTTTATTAGCATCATCATCCCTCTGTTGTTAGTTTTAAGTTCCACGATTTCTTTTCGCCTTGTTACTCTCTAAGTCTCCGATTTTATCGCCTGTTTTTTATTATTTGTTCTCTTGATCTTTGTCACAAAATCTGTAGCCTGAAGAGTGGCATACTAAGCTGCTGCCAGCCCGCCCCGTTCGGGGGGAATTGAAATTCAATAAAGAAAAATAAAAAAAAAAAACAGCCCCGGACACCATCAGTGTCTCGTGTGTGTGACGTCGTCTTGTGTTTTTAGTGTCCGCCGTCACGCTTCTACGTTCACTTGTGCCGTCGGATTCATCAGTGTTATGTGCGCCATGTCAACGCGTTTTCAGTGTCGTTATCGTCGAGTGTGAACGGCTCCGTATTTTTTGTGTATCCGTGACCACTATTTTCTGCCCGTCACTATGTTCATTCTAATTCTCCATTCTTGTACTGTTATTGTCAGCACTATGGCTGAAGAGCGGCGTAGCATGCCGCTGACAGCCTACCTGATTGTTCAGGTATTTAAATAATAATAAAGGGAAAAAAAACCAGCCCCGGAAGCCCGTCTCCTCCACTCTCTTCCCCTCCCTCCCTCCCGCCCTTCTTCCGGTCTCCCTCATCTCCTTGCGCCTGGCAGATCCTCCGTTTTGATCACCGTCAGTGTCACCTATAATAATCTTATCTGTTCTTTGTAAAATGTATCTTGCAGATCGAACGAGAAATAATAAGTGTGCCACGTCAGTGTTGTGTTTAGTGCTGTTTCTCCTGTGCGTCGGGAGGTGTGACTATAATTGCGTGCTAACCTTGTACTTTGTGTTATTGTCAGTGTTTTTTATGTGCTGCGCCATCCGTCGATACTTTCATGCTCCGGTCATACTCTGTCTTGTGGTCTTTTAACTGTCCCAGTGTGTGGTTTTTTGTGTGCACTACTTTTTTACGGTTCTTATCTCCATTTTAAGGGAGCCGCTTTTTTGTCTATTGTCTTCAATAATGTTCCCACTTTTTTTATATCTGTGTTCACCATGTTTTCTTTTCTGTATATTTTTAAATGTCTTCTGTTGTTCGTTCTATGTCTCTCGGCTCTCGGCTGAAGAGCAGCGCATATGCTGCCCGCCCCGATGGGAAACTGAAATACAGTAAAGAAAAAAAAAAAAAAAGGCCCCGGCAGTCAGTGAACTCCTGACGACGATGGCAGAGATGGCCATCGAACGCTCGAGGATTTTATTCTAATTGACGCGGCTGGAAAACCGAGAACGTTTTATTCTTCTTTTATTAACGCGTCACTTTTCCTGCCGCGTGCGATACGTAGGAGTTGAAAAATGTAATTGAAAAGCAGACTTTACTGCACAAAATAGTTTAATTTAGTTTTAAAAGGTGACTAGTTTCCATCCAGACAAAAAATAAAAATATCAACAGCCATCGTTATGATTTTATGTTATTTTGTCGCTACCACTTTCAACGCTTCATTGCGTCATCTTCAGGTCAGTATTCATGAAACATTAAAGGTAGTATTATCAACTTATCAATCAAGTTACTTAGAAACAGATTAAAACAGAATGAGAACAATGGCAAGACTTAGTGCATACAGGCCTGAAGATGACGCAATGAAGCGTTGAAACTGGTAGCGACAAAATAAAATCATAGGGACGGCTGTAGGTCTGTCTATTTTTTGTCACGATAGTAAACGGCCGTCGTCCCAGAAACCTCTTCAGAGGATGGACATACAAAAGTTTCGATCCGTGTGAAATGATCTTCAGTTACTCCATGATGACTGTTGGATCGGTGGCACGGGGCAGGAAATTATTTTGTACGGTGAAGAACGTTTTCTAATTAAATATTTCAATATTGCTTTTCGACCGCTGTTTTCCATGAACAATGTCTCAAAATATTTTTACACGTTGCTACGTCAGCTCCTTCATTCAACGAGTTCTTTGCGTTTATACGAAAAGGGAAAGGTGACTGAACCCTCTCAACTGCATTAATTCTTACTGACACTTTTAGGTCGCCATACGGTCAACTGCTGGTTTACAGAATTAATAACCGAGAGGCAATTCTTCACCAAAGATCATATCACGTTGTTCAGTTTTAATAACGCCACGCATAGCTGTTTCCCTTACTCCACCAGAACGAGGAGATAGTAAGGAGGACACTGGTGGTATCGTGAAATACGGTCGGCGCTTAGAACTGTTTGCATATTTGTACAGAGGATGGAGGAGGGGCGAGAAAGAGCACTAATTCGGAAGATCCACGAGAGGATTAATTTAGCAGGTTGGAGAGGGAAAGGACGGGCAGAGAGCGCGGGCAGCACGGGTCCCTTACGGAGTGCGGTCTCCCTTACGTCTGGCGAGCACAAGTGGACAGCCGCGCGGCGGACGGCAATTTAATAAAGAGAGCGCTGCCGCCGATGCCACCGGCGCCGCGGGCCACCAAACGCAATTTCGGAGGACGGAGCGCGGCTCCAGCCGGACGCGGCGGCGTCATCAGCTGCCGACAAATGGCCGGCCGCCGCCTCTCCTACTGGCCTTCCCAGCGGCTGCGTCGGCTGCGAGGTGGCCCCCCTAAAGCTGTTGACATAGGGTACTCAGCAAAATAGACGTGAGCTATGGGAAAAGCGTGTAACATACACTACAGGCCATTAAAATTGCTACACCAAGAAGAAATGCAGATGATAAACGGGTATTCATTGGACAAATACATCACACTAGAACTGACATGTGATTACATTTTCACGCAATTTGGATGCATAGAGCCTGAGAAATCAGTACCCAGAATAACCACCTCTGGCCGTAATAACGGCCTTGATACGCCTGAGCATTAACTCAAACAGAGCTTGGATTGCGTGTACAGGTACAGCTGCCCATGCAGCTTCAACACGATTCCACAGTTCATCAAGAGTAGTGACTGGCGTATTGTGACGAGCCAGTTGCTCGGCCACAAGTTTTCAATTGGTGAGAGATCTGGAGAATGTGCTGGCCAGGGTAGCAGTCGGACATTTCCTGTAACCAGAAAGGCCTGTACAGGACCTCCAACATGCGGTCGTGCATTATCCTGCTGAAATGTAGGGTTTCGCAGGGATCGAATGAAGGGTAGAGCCACGGGTCGTAACACATCTGAAATGTAACGTACACTGTTCAAAGTGCCGTCAATGCGAACAAGAGGTGACCGAGACGTGTAACCAATGGTACCCTATACCATCACGCTGAATGATACGCCAGTATGTCGATTACGAAAACACCCTTCCAATGTGCGTTCACCGCGATGTCGCCAAACACGGATGCGACCATCATGATGCTGTAAACAGAACCTGGATTCATCCGAAAAAAATGACGTTTTGCCATTCGTGCACCCAGGTTCGTCTTTGAGTACAACATAGCAGGAGCTCCTGTGTGTAATGCAGCGTCAAGGGTAACCGCAGCCATGGTCTCCGAGCTGATAGTCCATGCTGCTGCAAACGTCGTCGAACTGTTCGTGCAGATGGTTGTTGTTTTGCAAACGTCCCGATCTGTTGACTCGAGGATCGAGACGTGGCTGCACGATCCGTTACAGCCATGCGGATAAGGTGCCTGTCATCTCGACTGCTAGTGATACGAGGCCGTTGCGATCCAGCACGGCGTTCCCTATTACCCTCCTGAACCCACCGATACCATATTCTGCTAACAGCCATTGGATCTCGACCAAATCTAGCAGCAATGCCGCGATACGATAAACCGCAATCGCGATAGGCTACAATCCGAGTTTTATCAAAGTCGGAAACGTGATGGTACGCATTTCTCCTCCTTACACGAGGTATCACAACAACGTTTCACCAGGCAATGCTGGTCAACTGCTGTTTGTGTATGAGTAATCGGTTGGAACCGTTCCTCATGTCAGCACGTTGTAGGTGTCGCCACCGGCGCCACCCTTATGTGAATGCTCTGAAAAGCTAATCATATGCATATCACAGCGTCTTCTTCCTGTCGGTTAAATTTCGTTAAGTAGCACGTCATCTTCGTGGTGTAGTAATTTTAATGACCAGTAGTGTAGAAATGTGTCAATAATTAAATCACTCAAGACTAAGGTCTCTCATGGTTATGATGGAGTCTCTAGCAGAATATTAAAATATTGTGCTGCACATGTGTGCCCTGTATTTAGCCATATTTGTAATTTTTTCCTTTAGGAATGGTCAGATTCCTGAGCGATTACAGTACTAAGTAGTAAATGCGCTTTATAAAAAGAGAGAAAGGGATAATGTAGATAATTTTAGACCTATTTCTATGCCATCAGTGTTTACAAAAGTTATCGAAAAGGCTGTGTATGTAAGGTTAATTGATCATTTTATATCACACGATTTGCTTTCAAATGTACAGTTCGTCTGTAGAAGTCGGTTAATACTGGAAGTGGATGGTTTACTCTAGCCATTGTGCGATGTGAGAATGCTTTTCTACCTGGATTGGAATCATTCGCCGACCGTGATGTCATCGCTTACAAGACCTGGCATTGTGGAATAGATGCTAACTCCCAATTTAGACCTAGTTCTGTATATAGTAAAATGCCTTTTACATTGTTTACCCGCTCCTGTAGTAAAGTTAGTAATGATCAACACATGTAGAACCACGTGGAAGAGGTAGTGCTCATACTTGGAGATTCTATGTTAACTGTGGACGCAAAGTTTATATGACATGAGTAAGATTGTGTTTAAGCAAAAGGTCCTTTCTCTGTGAGGGACTGGATGGGCTAAACAAAAAGTTTCGAACGCCTGGCGTATTTTTTTGATTTATCTAAGGCATTTGACTGTGTTTATCACAAAATATTGCTCCAGAAGTTGGACCATAACGGAATAAGGGGAGTAGCTCACAATTGGTTCACCTCTTACTTTAGCAACAGGCAGCAAAAGATCATTATTCACAATGTTGATAACGGCTGTGATGTGGGATCTGAGTGGGGTACTGTCAAGTGGGGGGTGCCCCAGGGATCAGTGTTGGGGCCGCTCCTCTTCCTTATTTATACACTCCTGGAAATTGAAATAAGAACACCGTGAATTCATTGTTCCAAGAAGGGGAAACTTTATTGACACATTCCTGGGGTCAGATACATCACATGATCACACTGACAGAACCACAGGCACATAGACACAGGCAACAGAGCATGCACAATGTCGGCACTAGTACAGTGTATATCCACCTTTCGCAGCAATGCAGGCTGCTATTCTACCATGGAGACGATCGTAGAGATGCTGGATGTAGTCCTGTGGAACGGCTTGCCATGCCATTTCCACCTGGCGCCTCAGTTGGACCAGCGTTCGTGCTGGACGTGCAGACCGCGTGAGACGACGCTTCATCCAGTCCCAAACATGCTCAATGGGGGACAGATCCGGAGATCTTGCTGGCCAGGGTAGTTGACTTACACCTTCTAGAGCACGTTGGGTGGCACGGGATACATGCGAACGTGCATTGTCCTGTTGGAACAGCAAGTTCCCTTGCCGGTCTAGGTATGGTAGAACGATGGGTTCGATGACGGTTTGGATGTACCGTGCACTATTCAGTGTCCCCTCGACGATCACCAGTGGTGTACGGCCAGTGTAGGAGATCGCTCCCCACACAATAATGCCGGGTGTTGGCCCTGTGTGCCTCGGTCGTATGCAGTCCCGATTGTGGCGCTCACCTGCACGGCGCCAAACACGCATACGACCATCATTGGCACCAAGGCAGAAGCGACTCTCATCGCTGAAGACGACACGTCTCCATTCGTCCCTCCATTCACGCCTGTCGCGACACCACTGGAGGCGGGCTGCACGATGTTGGGGCGTGAGCGGAAGACGGCCTAACGGTGTGCGGGACCGTATCCCAGCCTCATGGAGACGGTTGCGAATGGTCCTCGCCGATACCCCAGGAGCAACAGTGTCCCTAATTTGCTGGGAAGTGGCGGTGCGGTCCCCTACGGCACTGCGTAGGATCCTACGGTCTTGGCGTGCATCCGTGCGTCGCTGCGGTCCGGTCCCAGGTCGACGGGCACGTGCACCTTCCGCCGACCACTGGCGACAACATCGATGTACTGTGGAGACCTCACGCCCCACGTGTTGAGCAATTCGGCGGTACGTCCACCCGGCCTCCCGCATGCCCACTATACGCCCTCGCTCAAAGTCCGTCAACTGCACATACGGTTCACGTCCACGCTGTCGCGGCATGCTACCAGTGTTAAAGACTGCGATGGAGCTCCGTATGCCACGGCAAACTGGCTGACACTGACGGAGGCGGTGCACAAATGCTGCGCAGCTAGCGCCATTCGACGGCCAACACCGCGGTTCCTGGTGTGTCCGCTGTGCCGTGCGTGTGATCATTGCTTGTACAGCCCTCTCCCAGTGTCCGGAGCAAGTATGGTGGGTCTGACACACCGGTGTCAATGTGTTCTTTTTTCCATTTTCAGGAGTGTATTATACTATAACTGACATGTGATTACATTTTCACGCAATTTGGGTGCATAGATCCTCAGAAATCAGTACCCAGAACAACCACCTCTCGCCGTAACAACGGCCCCGACACGCCTGACCATTGACTCAAACAAAGCTTCAACACGATAGTACAGTTCATCAAGAGTAGTGACTGGCGTATTGTGACTAGCCAGTTGCCCGGCCACACGTTTTCAATTGGTGAGAGATCTGGAAACTGTGCTGGCCTGGGCAGCGGTCCAACATTTTCTGTATCCAGAAAGGCACGTACAGGACCTGCAACTTGTGGTCGTGCATTATCCTGCTGAAATGTAGGGTTTCGCAGGGATCGAATGAAGGGTAGAGCCACGGGTCGTAACACATCTGAAATGTAACGTACACTGTTCAAAGTGCCGTCAATGCGAACAAGAGGTGACCGAGACGTGTAACCAATGGCACCCTATACCACCACGCTGAATGATACGCCAGTATGTCGATTACGAAAACACCCTTCCAATGTGCGTTCACCGCGATGTCGCCAAACACGGATGCGACCATCATGATGCTGTAAACAGAACCTGGATTCATTCGAAAAAAATGACGTTTTGCCATTCGTGCACCCAGGTTCGTCGTCGAGTACACCATCGCAGGCGCTCCTGCCTGTAATGCAGCGTCAAGGGTAACCGCAGCCATGGTCTCCGAGCTGATAGTCCATACTGCTGCAAACTTCGTGGAACTGTTCGTGCAAAGTATTGTTGTTTTGCAAACGTCCCGATCTGTTAACTCATGGATCGAGACGTGGCTGAACGATCCGTTACAGCCATGCAGATAAGATGCCTGTCATCTCGACTGCTAGTGATACGAGGTCGCTGGGATCTAGCACCGCGTTCCGTATTACCCTCCTGAACCCACCGATTCCATATTCTGCAAACAGTCATTGGATCTCGACCAACGCGAGCAGCAATGTCGCGATACGATAAACCGCAATCGCGATAGGCTACAATCCCACCTTTATCAAAGTCGGAAACGTGATGGTACTCATTTCTCCTCCTTACACGACGCATCACAACAACATTTCACCAGGCAGCGCCGGTCAACTGCAGTTTCTGTATGAGTAATCGGTTGGAACCGTTCCTCATGTCAGCACGTTGTAGGTGTCGCCACCGGCGCCACCCTGTTGTGAATGCTCTGAAAAGCTAATCATTTGCGTATCACAGCGTCTTCTTCCTGTCGCTTAAATTTCGTTCTGTAGCACGTCATCTTCGTGATGTAGTAATTTTAATGGCCAGTAGTGTAGAAATGAGTCAATAATTAAATCACTCAAGACTAAGGTCTCTCATGGTTATGATGGAGTCTCTAGCAGAATATTAAAATATTGTGCTGCACATGTGTGCCCTGTATTTAGCCATATTTGTAATTTTTTCCTTTAGGAATGGTCAGATTCCTGAGCGATTACAGTACTAAGTAGTAAATGCGCTTTATAAAAAGAGAGAAAGGGATAATGTAGATAATTTTAGACCTATTTATATGCCATCAGTTTTTGCAAAAGTTATCGAAAAGGCTGTGTATGTAAGGTTAATTGATCATTTTATATCACACGATTTGCTTTCAAATGTACAGTTCGTCTGTAGAAGTCGGGTAATACTGGAAGTGGATGGTTTACTCTAGCCATTGTGCGATGTGAGAATGCCTTTCTACCTGGATTGGAATCATTCGCCGACCGTGATGTCATCGTTTACAAGACCTGGCATTGTGGAATAGATGCTAACTCCCAATTTAGACCTAGTTCTGTATATAGTAAAATGCCTTTTACATTGTTTACCCGCTCCTGTAGTAAAGTTAGTAATGATCAACACATGTAGAACCACGTGGAAGAGGTAGTGCTCATACTTGGAGATTCTATGTTAACTGTGGACGCAAAGTTTATATGACATGAGTAAGATTGTGTTTAAGCAAAAGGTCCTTCCTCTGTGAGGGACTGGATGGGCTAAACAAAAGTTTCGAACGCCTGGCGTATTTTTTTGATTTATCTAAGGCATTTGACTGTGTTGATCACAAAATATTGCTCCAAAAGTTGGACCATTACGGAATAAGGGGAGTAAAATATGGAGTTTCAGTCTTCGATCGCTATTCTTTATTTTCAATTACCGGTTTCGGGCTAGCTGCCCATCTTCAGATCATATGTTGTAGTTACAGAGTATCTTGTCCGTACAGAACACACTGTTCACTGTCATGACTTTACTTATGACAGTGAACAGTGTGTTCTGTACGGACAAGTTACTCTGTAACTACAACATATGATCTGAAGATGGGCAGCTAGCCCGAAACCGGTAATTGAAAATAAAGAATAGCGATCGAAGACTGAAACTCCATATTTTACTTATTGAACGATCGCGGAATTCCCAGTGAGACAACTATGTCTAGTTTTGATAAGGGGAGTAGCTCACAATTGTTTCACCTCTTACTTTAGCAACAGGCAGCAAAAGATCATTATTCACAATGTTGATAACGGCTGTGATGTGGGATCTGAGTGGGGTACTGTCAAGTGGGGGGGGTGCCCCAGTGATCAGTGTTGGGGCCGCACCTCTTCCTTATTTATATAAATGATATGCCCTCTAGTATTATGGGTAACTCTAAAATATTTCTGTTTGCTGATGACACTAGCTTTGTAGTAAAGGATGTTGCGTGCAACATTGACTCGGTTTCAAATAGTGCAGTACATGACTTCAGTTCATGGCTTGTAGAAAATAAACTAACGTTCAATCACAGTAAGACTCAGTTTTGACAGTTTCTAACACACAATTCAACAAAACCTGACGTTTTAATCTCACAGAATGGGCATGGGATTAGTGAAACTGAACAGTTCAAATTTCTAGCTGTTCACATAGATAGTAAGCTGTCGTGGAAAGTCCACGTAGAGGATCTTATTAAGAGACTGCCATTTTTACTATTCGAACGGTATCAAAAGTGAGTGATACTTCGACACGTAAATTAGTCTACTTTACTTATTTTCATTCACTTATGTCGTATGGTATTATGTTTTGGGGTAACTCTTCCCATTCTAGAAGGATATTTTGGCTCAGAAACAGGCGGTTTGCGCAATAAGTGTCTTGAGTTCACGAACCTCTTGTCGACCACTGTTCACGAGTCCGGCCTCTCAATATGTATATTCCTTGTTGTCGTTTCTTGTTACCAGTATTAGTTTATTCCCAAGAATTAGCAGCTTTCACTCGGTTAATACTCGGCAGAAATCAAACCTCCATTTGGATCGGATTTCCTTAACTCTTGTGCAAAAAGGTGTGCAGTATACTGCTGCATCCATTTTCAATAAGCTGCCACTTAAATTCAAAAATCTTAGCAGTAATCCATGCGCTTTCAAATCGAAACTGAAGAGTTTTCTCATGTGTCCCTCCTTCTTTCTGTCGAGGAGTTCCTCGAAAAATTAACCTGATACTTACTCTATTGCTGATAGCGTTTACTTAATCTTATGGACTGACTTTTTTTCAGGTTTATGAACATTTATTTTCATCGGTTATTACTTTTATGCTGAACGTTCATGTACTGACACGTTCCATGACCTTGGAGATTTGCTCTTCAATTTGGTCCTACGGAACTTGACGGGTAAATAAAACAAAATAAAAAATAGGGATAGAGAAACAATTAAAATCGCTCAAAAGAGGAAAGGCCGCTCGACCTGATGGGATACCAGTTCGATTTTACGCAGAGTACGCAAAGGAACATGCCCCCCTTCTTGCAGCGGTGTACCTAGGTCTCTAGAAGAGCGTAACGTTTCAAAAGATTGGAAAAGGGCACAGGTCATCCCCGTTTTCAAGAAGGGACGTCGAAGAGATGAGCAGAACTATAGACCTATATCTCTAACGTCGATCAGTTGTAGAATTTTGGAACACGTATTATGTTCGAGTGTAATAACTTTTCTGGAGACTAGAAACCTACTCTGTAGGAATCACCATAGGTTGCGAAAAAGACGATCGTGTGAAACCCAGCTCGCGCTATTCCTCCACGAGACTCAAAGGGCCATAGACACGGGTTCCCAGGTAGATGCCGTGTTTCTTGACTTCCGCAAGGCGTTTGCTACAGTTCCCCACGGTCGTTCAATGAACAAAGGAAGAGCATTTGGACTGTCAGACCAATTGTATAATTGGATTGAAGAGTTTCTAGATGACAGAACGCAGCATGTCATTCTCAATGGAGAGAACTCTTCCGAAGTAAGAGTGATTTCAGGTGTGCCGCAGGGGAGTGTCGTAGGACCGTTACTGTTCACAATATACATAAATGACCTGGTGGATGACATCGGAAGTTCACTGAGGCTTTTTGCGGATGATACTGTAGTATATCGAGAGGTTGTAACAATGGAAAATTGTACTGAAATGCAGGAGGATCTGCAACGAATTGACGCATGGTGTAGGGAATGGCAATTGAATCTCAATGTAGACAAGTGTAATGTGCTGCGAATACATAGGGAGAAAGAGCCTTTAGAATTTAGCTACAACATAGCAGGTCAGCAACTGGAAGCAGTTAATTCCATAAATTACCAGGGAGTACGCATTAGGAGTGATTTAAAATGGAATGATATTATAAAATTAATCGTCGGTAAAGCAGATGTCAGACTGAGATTCATTGGAAGAATCCTAAGGACACGCAGTCCGAAAACAAAGGAAGTAGGTTGCATTATACTTGTTCGCTCAGTGCTTGAATACTGCTCAGCAGTGTGGGATCCGTACCAGATAGGGTTGATAGAAGAGATAGAGAAGATCCAACGGAGAGCAGCGCGCTTCGTTACAGGATCATTTAGTAATCGCGAAAGCGTTACGGAGATGATAGATAAACTCCAGAGGAAGACTCCACAGGAGACACGCTCAGTAGCTCGGTACGTGCTTTTGTTGAAGTTTCGAGTACATACCTTCACCGAGGAATCAAGCAGTATATTGCTCCCTCCTACGTATATCTCGCGAAGAGACTATAAGGATAAATCAGAGGGATTAGAACCCACACAGTGGCATACCGACAATCTTTCTTTCCACGAACAATACGAGACTGGAATAGAAGGGAGAACCGATAGAGGTACTCAAGGTACCCTCCTCCACACACCGTCAGGTGGCTTGCGGAGTATGGATGTAGATGTAGATGTAGAAAGTGCATCGGAACCAAAAAGGAACACTAAGAATGGTAGGCCAAGAACGCAGAGCTCCAATTAAAAGAGGTGTCTGAAAGCGGTAGAGTCTTTCGCCACTGTTGTTCGATTTATACAAAACGAATCACGTAAAAAATTGAAAGTTAAATGTTCAAATTTCTTTTTTCTAAACTCGTGTGTGTATGTGTCTGGTTGGTATCTGAGAAATTAGTAAAACTTATCTTGGTATTAAAATGCGTAAATCTCAGTGCAGGTAACAGAACTTGTAACACGCCCGGGCGTACGAATGGGTGGGGTGCTTTGAACGGGTTGTCGTTTCTGCTTTTCTTGGCCGTGCGCCCTGTCCACACCACGTACCTGATAATCCCGCGGCAGTCGTACTGTTCTGCTCCACACTGCTGCTGGCTTGCCTGAAATTATCTATCGAAATATGCAAGAGGGTCTAGGGGAACCACTCAACGTTAAAACACAATACTGTCCTATGTGTGGCATGAACATCTATATTCGGAGACGATAAGGAATCACAGGTTGCACTGTTTGCATTCTGAGCTTCGACCATAGATACTAGTAGACTGGCCTTGCTGTGCAGAAGCTATAGGGCTGGTGTGGCTCCAACATAAACCACGTGACTGTTGGCAAAACGTGGCGGGATTTCAAATGAGCGGTCTGCCATCCTGTGTTTGTATCGTATTTTACCCACCTTTCTCAATTGACTGCCAAACGCTTCCAACAAAAATTACTTTTTTATTTGCGAAAAATTATGTCAGAACTACATTTGACCTGGATCTGTTCACAGTACCATTTATAAAATCTAAAAAATGTATCGAAGGCCCCTCTGGTGGGCAGCGGGACTAAATTACTATAAACTAAAGTAAGTTAAAGTAAAACGTCGTTAAAATTCTTTTAAACAATAAGAGTGGGCTCGTGTCAAAGCTTTAAATATTGGATTCGCCGCGTTTTGAGCTCTAGTCACTCATAAAAGAAATGGGATATGGGAATTATGTCAACTATAGGTCCCAAAATTGTCGACTTTAGGAGCAGGTCCATTTTAGAGTATCAATTTTAGGTGCACTTCAAAGGTTCAGTTCCTACTATTTTTGCAAAAGTTTAAACTATCAATTTAAAAAAATGATATTTTAGATGAAAGGTGAGACTCTGAAGTTTCAGAAAATAATTTTGGGACCTACATTTATTTAATAGTATTAGAAGGTAGAAAAAAATGCTCTTCATGTGTCGACTGTAGGTGCACTTACCTTATTATAATCTCACTTGTATATACAAAAAGGCGCCTATGTGCAGATGGCTTAAAGTTTTTCCGTTTCAGGACCTGTATCCAAAGCTGTCTTCGGTTTTCATCCTTAGGGAACCTATGAGTAGGAACGAGAAACACTTATACTTACTTCTGTAACCGAATTATCACAGATACTTTCCAAAATGTAATATGAGTCTGACTTTACAGGCATCACTTTCAACGCTTTAATTTACGTGATACTCTATTTCAAGTGTAAAAAACATATAAAAGTCACTTCAGCAGATTTCAATAAACACATCTGCATTATCATAGAAACACACTTGAAATGTAATGCCATTTCCCCCTACAAAACGCTGAGTACAGCCATAAGCGCAACACGAAACAACCATGTTTTGCCAACATTCACGTGACTTTAGCCCAGAGATGTTGGAGCCACGAAAATGACGTCAGGGCCAGTCTATTATATTTATGGTCGAAGATTTTGAGTCGTAAATGTTTATCCCAATTAACAATCTTGATCATTATCTGTCCAAAAATTACTCAAGACGAGAGCGTACGCGTAACCGACACGACGCGGGTGATTGTTGATCATGCGGAAGCCGAATGATCGAGCGAAAGTAGTTACGCTCGTCATACATACTGATATCTGGTAATAGTCCTCCTTTACACTACTAATCATATAACACTGTTCGTAGAGTTAATTTTTCAGTTTCTCAGTCCTCACTTGTACGAGCGTGCGCGTAACCGTCGCGGCGCGGCTGATTGTTGATGATGCGGAACGCGATGATCGAACGCACGTTCTCACGTTCGCTACAGGACACTGGCACTTGACTGCACTCTTTTATGGTAACTAATTTTCACTGATTCACATTGGTTCATTCTGGGAGATCGAACACGGAGCGTATGATCAACGCTGTGGGCACGCAACGAGAGGATACATAAATACGTAACGTTCGTCGACACTACTCGTTTTTACATTACTTCTTGACGCACTTTCCTCCGAATCACTTCCATATTTCATCGCTTTACTGTAATACCCCTTGTAGCAACACTTCAACTTGAATATTATCAAAGCCTCTCACATGCGGAGCTACACACTACACAACATAACAGCACCGTGCCCCGCGGTAGATTCTACAGAAGCATCTGCTCGCAAAGATACTCCATAACTAAACCAGCGATATGACAGTACACTTATCAACTGAGATAAAGTATGTGAAGAACAGGCTACACGTTGTGAAATCCAGGCTAGCCAGTAATTCGTCTGCGAGAGAGCAATCTGTTTTCAATAGAATTTATATATATATATATTTTATCCGACTACAAAACAAAATGATTCAAATTAAAATGTTGGCCCTGAATAGACTTAATCTTTGTCTTAATCTTGTAAACAATCACAGCACCAGAATTATTATTGTAATTCCAGAGCAAATGAACAGAATACCGCGTCTGACTTTAAAGCGGCTTGAAAATCCACAAGATAATATTTTATTGAAATCTTTTAATGGTATTAAGCTCCTGAACTGATACTGATATTTTCACAAAACAATATGGCAGTTACTGTTCCCAACAATGTACATGAATGTTGGTTACATTCATTGGCCTACCCGTGCGCACGGAGCGCTGATCTGTACTGCAACCTGTAACTGTCAAGATAATGATGTTGCTATTAGGATGATACTATTAAGACGTTACCATTAAGATATTACTGTCAGGATAATGATGAAACTGTCAAGAACCAAATTTAATCTATCGTACTTGTGATGTGCAGTGCAAGACGGTATTTTATCATCTTTCATAAAAATGTTTCTTCAGCACACAATTCGCGATGTGCAATGCGAGTATACAAAACACACTCAGAAGGGTAAAGATTGAAAAATGAGTAACGAAACTTAACAACTGATAAATGCGAACAAAGACTCCAAGTATAACTATGTATCATTAGCAACAACACACGCTTTCAGAAATTTCTCACAACTAGACAAGTTAGCAAAAATCTTTTTTCAATTATTTTCGTGTTGTACGATAACTTTCCTCGACACTTATTTCAATTACAAAACAAATCGATGTGCTTCAGTATAGAACTCCTTACAGTAAATTGTAACCATACGCAACGCTCTAACAATAAAAAACTACACAAGTACGCAAATAGAAAAAAATATAGCTTACCTTAGAAAACTCCTCTTCTGACATTTTTGCATTCATATCATCTCAGTTCCACAACATTTTCTCTCAGAACAAATTAATACAAAACACTTTTCAAATAATACTGCCTCCACTAGACAGCAGGTCAGCGTCCACCCTTCTCAAAGCAAGTACACAGCCACACTGTCTAACAACCATTGAGTGCTACTCTGACAAAGTAGCACTAATTACTCTGACCAAGATCAGTTGTCTCAGGAACATACTTTGAAGGAATATGGTTGTATCAATACTACGGAGGTTCCGTACATTTATCAAACTCACAATTTCATTCAAATTTATGTCCAAAACAAAACGAAAATTGTCATGGCAAATAAAACAACCTCCTTTCAACAAAACTCGTTTCGTTTCGTGAATTGTTCCAGGCATCTAAATGAGGATTTCGTCAAGTGATAGTACGCTAAGGGACATGTACATTGATTCGTGAGAGTGTCCTAGCTCCTGCATCGATCGAGATGTTGAAGCAAATATGATTTCTCTTTTAATAGAATGATGCACTGCTTAATGGCATACGGAAGCGCTTGAAAAGATGAATACAGTGATATAATGATGAGGTTGAAACTCTCGGCAAAAGAATCCGAGAATTGTACTAAAACTGTATAACAATATGGCCAGAGTCAGCTATAGCGGTGTGAACACATCCAGGCAGAGTTCTCATCTGAGAGTCTGCCGCTGCACGCAGCAAGACAGGCCAACGCTACTAAAATAAAACCTCATTTCCTACTCGACATAGATACAGGATCAGCTACAATTTTTGTATATGGAACTAATGCATATACTTGTTTCTGGCGCGTCAGATGGCTGTAGGAAAACTATTTCGTATGTGTGTATGTTTCCATGATATTGTGGCAGTTTTCCATTTAAAATCTCCTGCTTGCTACTTACTTGTCAAACTCGGAACAGAAACGTTGATCATTCATAATGCATAACGATAAAAAGCCACATTCAAAGGATAAAGGAAACTGATTTATTAACTTCTTTAGATTTTAAAATAAAAGAAACATAAAACCTTGCCTATCCTTGCCTGAAGTTGCATGAATGCTTCTGAAAGTAAATCACCAGCTAGCCAACGAATGTACCTATAAAACTACACGAAGTTGTAATTAGGTGTAACACACTTGAAATGAACTAAATAGTTTCTTCAGAATGACTGACGACATGCCACCCACAGCTGCAGTATACGCCCTTAAGTATGTGCACAAATCGTTTACCTCCGACTGCAAGGCACAAGTGCGATCACGGTTCGACAGGTAGAAGAACAGCTGAAACTACATTGAATGATATGCCCTTGAATGCTGTGGCGATTAGACGGCGCATATCGTCTGGCGTAGTTGCGACATCATGGCAGACAGCACCTTTCAGCGCTCCCCATAGAAAAATATGAAGTGGAGTCAAATCAAGGGACCAGGACAGCCACTGTTCTGCAGCATTCCGTACTGTCCGACGGCCAGGAAACTTCTCATCCAGTATTTGCGCTGCAACACGGGAAGAGCGAGCTGGGCTGCCATCGTTTTGGAGCCACATACATTGCCGCTTATCTGCTGGCATCTCCTCCTAAACAATAGACAGAATGTTAGTAAGGAAGTGTCCGTATGTATTTACATTTAACGTCCCAGGGATGAAATGAGATCCCACAGCGAAATTTCCTATGGTGTCGCGTCACAAGTTCAGTCTTCAGGTCGTTGTTCTTGTACCTGACGAAACCAGCGTCGACTTTCAGCTCCTCAGTAGTGCATGTTCCGTAAATTTACATTACCGTGCTTCCTATACGTTGCTTGATCGGTGAAGAGCACACGTTGGAGAAACGTACTGTCGTCTCACAAGCGATGCAAACCAAACCAACCAAATTCTATACGACTTTCGAAATCACGTCCAACGAGTGCTTAATGTAGTTCAGTTGATAAGGGTGAAGATTTGAATGACACTTCTTTGTCTCATCGCACATTCCTTGGCAATACGTCTCGTGGCACAATTCTCTGCTTTTTTTTTTGTGGTTTTAGGGCGCACAACTTCAATGGTCATTAGCGCCCTGACGACGTTAAGAATGCACCGCGAGGCACAAGTTTAAAACAACAACTAAAAGGGAAAACACGATAAAAGACAGACTGACAGGCATAGGATTAAAAAACAGCATCATCAAACGTCCTTAGTGAGGTTTGTCAAATTGATAAAACAAAGAACACGAGCAGCTGCTCGTGGGTCATCCGCTAAAACGGCATCTAAAATACATGGCAGGTTAAGATCGAGACGCAGTGCGTTAAAATCCGGACAGGACAGTAAAACGTGGCGGATCGTCAGCAATTGCCCACATGGGCAGAACGGCGCCGGCGCAGCCGTCAGCAGATGGCGATGGCTGAACCGGCAGTGTCCAGTACTTAACCGGGCCAAAACTACCTCCTCCCGCCGAGAAGGGCGTGAGGAGGACGTCCAAGCCACGGGAAGAGGCTGCGTGACGGTAGCGCGTCTGACCTAATTGCTGTACATGTCTGCTTGCAAGGAGTTTTGAAGCAGCGACGACCTGCCGACAAACGACACCTCCTGCAGCTACACTATGTGATCAAAAGTATCCGGACACCTGGCTGAAAATGACTTACAAGTTCGTGGAGCCCTCCATCGATAATGCTGGAATTCAATATGGTGTTGGCTCACCCTTAGCCTTGATGACAGCTTACACTCTCGCATGCATACGTTCAACCAGGTGCTGGAAGGTTTCTTGGGGATTTGCAGCCCATTCTTCACGGTGTGCAGCGCTGAGGAGAGATATCGACGTCGGTCGCGGACGCCTGGCACGAAGTCGGCATTGCGAAATATCACACAGATAGGTGTTCTATAGGATTCAGGACAGGACTCTGTGCAGGCCAGTCCATTACAGGGATGTTAATGTCGTGTAACCACTCAGCCACAGGCCATGCGTTATGAACAGGTGCTCGATCGTGTTGAAAGATGCAACCGCCATCCGCCGGCTGGAGTGGCCGTGCGGTTCTAGGCGCTAGAGTCTGGAACCGAGAGACCGCTACGGTCGCAGGTTCGAATCCTGCCTCGGGCATGGATGTGTGTGATGTCCTTAGGTTAGTTAGGTTTAAGAAATTCTAAGTTATAAGGGACTGATGACGTCAGATGTTAAGTCCCATAGTGGTTACAGCCATTTTTTGAACAATCGCCATCCCCGAATTGCTCTTCAACAGTGGAAAGCAAGGAGGTGCTTAAAACAAGAATATAGGCCTGTACTGTGATAGTACCACGCAAACCAACAACAGGAGCAAGCCCCCTCCATGAAAAACACGACCACACCATAACACCACCGCCTCCGAATTCTGCTGCCACGTAGAATTTTCGCAAAAAAATTGTGCAAATGGCTCTGAGCACTATGGGACTCAACTGCTGTGGTCATAAGTCCCCTAGAACTTAGAACTACTTAAACCTAACTAACCTAAGGACCGCACACAACACCCAGCCATCACGAGGCAGAGAAAATCCCTGACCCCGCCGGGAATCGAACCCGGGAACCCGGGCGTGGGAAGCGAGAACGCTACCGCATGACCACGAGATGCGGGCAGAATTTTCTCACAGATGACAAAATGGTAGATATCGAAATAGACGACAGAGGGATAGAGAAACAATTAAAATCGCTCAAAAGAGGAAAGGCCTCTGGACCTGATGGGATACAGTTCAGTTTTACACAGAATACGCGAATGAACTTGCCCCCCTTCTTGCAGCGGTGTACCGTAGGTCTCTAGAAGAGCGTAGCGTTCCAAAGAATTGGAAAAGGGCACAGGTCATCCCCGTTTTGAAGAAGGGACGTCGAACAGATGTGCAGAACTATAGACCTATATCTCTAACGTCGATCAGTTGTTGAATTTTGGAACACGTATTGTGTTCGAGTATAAAGACTTTTCTGGAGACTAGAAATCTATGTAGGAATCAGCATGGGTTTCGAAAAACGCGGTCATGTGAAACCCAGCTCGCGCTATTCGTCCACGAGACTCAGAGGGCCATAGACACGGGTTCCCAGGTAGATGCCCTGTTTCTTGACTTCCGCAAGGCGTTCGATACAGTTCCCCACAGTCGTTTAATGAACAAAGTAAGAGCATATGGACTATCAGACCAATTGTGTGATTGGATTGAGGAGTTCCTAGATAACAGGACGCAGCATGTCATTCTCAATGGAGAGAAGTCTTCCGAAGTAAGGGTGATTTTAGGTGTGCCGCAGGGGAGTGTCATAGGACCGTTGCTATTCACAATATACATAAATGACCTGGTGGATGACATCGGAAGTGTAATGTGCTGCGAATACACAGAAAGATAGATCCTTTATCATTTAGCTACAAAATAGCAGGTCAGCAACTGGAAGCAGTTAATACCATAAATTATCTGGGAGTACGCATTAGGAGTGATTTAAAATGGAATGATCATATAATGTTGATCGTCGGTAAAGCAGATGCCAGACTGAGATTCATTGGAAGAATCCTAAGGAAATGCAATCCGAAAACAAAGGAAGTAGGTTACAGTACGCTTGTTCGCCCACTGCTTGAATACTGCTCAGCAGTGTGGGATCCGTACCAGATAGGGTTGATAGAAGATATAGAGAAGATCCAACGGAGAGCAGCGCGCTTCGTTACAGGATCATTTAGTTATCGCGAAAGCGTTACGGAGATGATAGATGAACTCCAGTGGAAGACTCTGCAGGAGAGACGCTCAGTAGCTCGGTACGGGGTTTTGTCAAAGTTTCGAGAACATACCTTCACCGAAGAGTCAAGCAGCATATTGCTCCCTCCTACGTATATCTTGCGAAGAGACCATGAGGATAAAATCAGAGAGATTAGAGCCCACACAGAGGCATACCGACAATCCTTCTTTCCACGAACAATACGAGACTGGAATAGAAGGGAGAACCGATAGAGGTACTCAAGGTACCCTCCGCCACACACCGTCAGGTGGCTTGCGGAGTATGGATGTAGATGTAGATGTAGATGTACTGTTCGCACTACACACGCTGGAAGATGACGTTCACCGGGCATTCGCCATGCGCACACACTGCCATTGGAGCGCCACATTGTGTACCGTGATTCGTCACTCTACACAACGTTTTTTCACTGTTCAATCGTCAAATTTTTACGCTCCTTACACCAAGCGAGGCGTCATTTAGCATTTACTGGCGTGATGTGTGGCTTACGAACAGTCGCTCGACCATGAAATCCAAGTTTCTCACCTCCCGCGTAACTGTCGTAGTACTTACAGTGGATCCTCATGCTGCTTGGAATGGTCTGGATAGATGTCTACCTATTACACATTACGACCCTCTTCAGCTGTCGGCGGTCTTTGTCACTCAACAGACGAGATCGGCCTGTAGGCTTTTGTACTGTACGTGTCCCTTCACGTTTCCACTGTACTATCACATCGAAAACAGTGGAGCTAGGGATGTTTAGGAGTTGGAAATGTCGCGTACAGACGTATGATGACACAAGTGACACCCCATCACCTGACTACGTTCGAAGTCGTTGAGTTCCGCGGAGCGCCCCCATTCTGCTCTCTCACGATGTCTAATGATTTCTGAGGTCGCTTATGTCGAGTGCCTGGCAGTAGGTGGCAGCACAATGGACCTAGTATGAAAAAAGTATGTTTCTGGGGATGTCCGGATACTTTTGATCCCACTGTGTACTTCTGAAGTACAGGCAAGTGCACAGTCGAGATGCACGATGCAACGACGTAGACTCGCTTGAGCGTGGTTTGCAACGCAATAGTCGATTTCAACCGCCTTGCCTTTCAGTTTTAGAATATTTCTCGATTTCTTTTGCGAAGAGCTTCAGTCTCAAAATTAACAAGCATTGTATCACTGAGCTCGTCTTTTCAATCGCTTTTGGACGAAGTTTACAAAAGTATACCATTCTAATTAAAAACTAATTCTTGTCTTAATATCCCGATCGATACAAGAGCCAAGATTCTTCATCACATACAATACTATATGCCCCATAGCGTACTATCATATTATAAAACCCTCGTTTGGATATATGCAGCCGTCATCCGTACGTGACTGACTCTGCATATCGACGAAACAATGACTGAAACAAAAGAAATGTTCTGGAGTGTGATTACAATTCAGTGTGTGGAACAAACAAGATTCGCCGATGCCAGTGAGTGCGAAGAATGAGAGGACGTTTTGAATGAAACGAACTGCCTGCTGAGTACTGAACTGAACCGAGGGTAAACAAAGGAAGACGAAAGTAATGAGCTGTAGCAGAAATGAGAGCGACAAACTTAAAATTAGAAACTGGGTACCCAAATGTAGACCAAGCTAAGAAACTCTGCAAATCTTGCAGGCAAAATAACCCATGTCGAACGAAGCATGGGGGATGTAAGAATTAGACTGACAAAGGCAAAGGGACATTCCTGGCAAACATAAATCTATTAGTATCAAACGTTGTCCTAAATCTGATTAGAAAGTTCCTCAGAATGTACGTTAGCAGCACAGAACTGTATTGTAGTTGTAATAAAATTACATATGCGATTATCGATTATCCAAATAAAGACGATCCAGATAACCAGCAATAAAAGTCATTGACTCTAACCTTAATGTATATGGAGAGAATTCAAGTTTTTCTTATATGTAAGATATACTTATAACAACACAATTTTGCTGATTGCTTGTTGCTCCATAGTCGCCATACAACGCTTCTGAAATTGTATTTTAGGATTTATGTTAGAAAAACATACTGCAAATGTTAAAACCAGATTAATTCACCACACCTTGTTTTGGTACCGTGAACTCAAGACCTAATAACAAATAATATCGTAACAATATTTTTCACTGTGGATCTAAATCACTTCACTGATTCCAAAATTGAGTCACGTTATAACAAAAGAAGCTGTCGTGCAATGTTAAAATTGAGTTATAAGATTGTTTCGAAAACTAAAATTTATTTAGCAAATGCTGGAGGCCAGAAAATCAGATTTTACACATTCAACGATGAACGAAACGCATCACCTGATTTATGTTGCTAAATATAACAACAGTTACCGAATTATCACAAAAATTACTTTCAGATAAGATATTTTCACAGCAACTGTCAGTCATTTTAAATTCCCTAAAAATTTATTCTTCCTTTCGTTAAGGTGGTAGATATGCAGGTAGAAATAGTTTTGGATTCAAGTAGGGTTACTACCACATTAATATATGTTCATTTAAATTTAATATCCAAAGGTAAAACTCTTTTAAGGTAATAGTTATACAAATTAAAATAGCGCTAGCCTTCAGTCAACTTAATTATACTGTTTAGCATAGTTTCTACTTCGTGTGTATGACCTCACATCCATTAAACTGGTGGGGATAGGGACGCAAATAAATAAAATTTAGACATGTCAAAGAGCAGTTCAGGATGCAGTAGGTTGTATAGACCTGTAGTATGGGAGAGTGGTGTAGGTAATGGATAGTGTACCTAGGAACACATGACGTTTTTTTATCGTTGTTTCACTCTAGCGACTAATTTTTTTAGAATCACGTGAAAGAAAGCACACAAGAGGCCTCCATAAGCAGTTACCAGCATTTTCTACCGTTTTTGTTGTTGGTAGACATGGAACTGTGTCTTGTGCAGAAAATTTAAATATTTAGAATTCTACATATCTTACCTCTGTTGGCTTGATTTCACTTACAGATTACTGGTGCGTAACAGAATAATAATTTAACAGGCAGACAACTAAATAAAGTACTGAGAAGATCTTCTCGACTGCAACGGTTTTAAATTTAAATAGAATATTTGTTCCTAGGTATGTGACCACGTTATACCTTCGAATATCTTTTCACACTAAGGAAAAAGCTTTAATTTTATGGAGAAATTTTTGTACTTTCAGAAAAAAACAGCAGCACATTATAAGTCACTTAAAAATGGAAAAAGAAATTTGCATTAAACTTCTACTACAGGACTAGCCAGAGGTGCAATTCTGAAAAGCGTTCCAAGGTGGAACACATTTCTTTTCTGTAAGTTCTACCCAGTTGTACGTTGTCAACAGTGTATAAAAATTTCCGATGTCAGTTGTTAATTTAAAGTCCTTTTGTGAATTGTTTACGTAATAAATGTTGTACTATGAATATTTATTTTCATTTACAAAAATTCACTTAATCGCACCAGTGACTTGGAATTGACTGCAGCCATTAAAATGCATAGCATGTTGTGTTGCTGTGGTGGTCTTCAGTCCTGAGACTGGTTTGATGCAGCTCTCCATGCTACTCTATCCTGTGCCAGCCTCTTCATCTCCCAATACCTACTGTAGCCTACATCCTTCTGAATCTGCTTAGTTTATTCCTCTCTTGGTCTCCCTCTACGATTTTTACCCTCCATGCTGCCCTCCAGTACTAATTTGGTGATCCCTTGATGCTTCAGAACATGTCCTATCAACCGATCCCTTCTTCTAGTCAAGTTGTGCCACAAACTTCTCCCCAATTCTATTCAATACCTCCTCATTAGTCATGCATAGCATGACTTTGATAATTTCCACAAGTTGGATTTGTTGCATGACTGTATAAGTGGACAGACGTTATTTTTATTCAATGATGACAGCGGCTTTCAGTTTGCAACTGTAGCTCGGAAACGGTGGATTATCCAGAATGTGGTGTTTTATGTTTTATTATCTGAGTTGATAATGGACTTGCGCTGCTTATTTTTAAGTTGTGGCGTGACGTAGTGGCACAAAATTTTTTTAAGGCGGGTTATAACTCAGGAAGTCTGTAACCCTTATATGTCTGTCGGTATACGAAGGATTGTGTTATCTGGTTACCTTGTTTTTAGCACCTGAAAATGGACTAATGTTGTCCCGAAACATGTTGTAGCAGTAACCACACGACTGACAACTGGGCAGAATTTATATTGCTTGATTATCCGTTGTGTGACGGCTTCACATCAGTTACTTTTATTGACTCCACGCAATAGGAAACGTCACAGGGCGAATCGTGGACTGTGGGAAAATCGGAAAAGAAGAGAATCGGTGAGTTTGAAAGGTTGTGATACAAAAAGATAAAAATTAAATGGACTAATACGGGAAGAGAATGTACTCCACAGAATCGATGAAGTATGTAGTAACCACAAACTAGAATAACGGATAGGACGTAGGATACATGATAAACCATTGAGGGTAAAAACTTTAGGGCAGAAGAGAGACTGGAATACATGCAACAAATAATGAAGGACTTTAGGTGCAAGTGTTTCTCTCAGATGGAGAGGTTGGACCAAGAGAAAAACGTGTGGCGTGCCGCTTTAGGCCAGTCAGATGACTGACTACTGAAAAAGAATCTTCAAGTGAATCTCAGCATGCCATGCGATTTTCCTACAGTTTGTGGTCATACCGCTACTTCAGATCGTATGCCTGCTCTCAACTATCTTACCGTTGCTACTATTTCCGGTAGTCTGACACCACTTAAGTAATCTAAAAGTGACGGATTTCTTCCCCTACTTAAACAGATCGTATTGGATAGGTACTCCCAACTGTCTCACGTTTTTACCGTTACCAGTAGTTTCACACAAAGTACACTACTGGCCATTAAAATTGCTACACCAAGAAGAAATACAGATGATAAACGGGTAGTCATTGGACAAATATATTATACTACAACTGACATGTGATTACAGTTTCACGCAATCTAGGTGCATAGATCCTGAGAAATCTGTACCCAGAACAACCACCTCTGGCCGTAATAACGGCCTTGATACGCCTGGCCATTGAGTCAAATAGAGCTTGGATGGCGTGTATAGGTACAGCTGCCCATGCAACTTCAACACGATACCACAGTTCATGAGGAGTAGGGACTGGCGTATTGTGACGAGCCAGTTGCCCGGCCGCCATTGACCATACGTTTTCAATTGGTGACAGATCTGGAGAATATGCTGGCCATGGCAGCAGTCGAACATTCTCCGTATCCAGAAAGGCCCGTACAGGACCTGCATCATGCGGTCGTGCATTATCCTGCTGAAATGTAGGGTTTCGCAGGGATCGAATGAAGGGTAGAGCCACGGGTCGTAACACATCTGAAATGTAAAATCCACTGTTCAAAGTGCCGACAATGCGAACAAGAGGTAACCGAGACGTTAACCAATGGCAACCCATACCATCAAGCCGCGTGATACGCCAGTATGGCGATGACGAATACACGCTTCCAATGTGCGTTCACCGCAATGTCGCCAAACACGGATGCGACCATCATGATGCTGTAAACATAACCTGGATTCATCCGAAAAAATGACGTTTTGCCATTCGTGCACCCAGGTTCGTCGTTGAGTACACCATCGCAGCGCGCTCCTGTCTGTGATGCAGCGTCAAGGGTAACCGCAGCCATGGTCTCCGAGCTGATAGTCCATGCTGCTGTAAACGTTGTCGAACTGTTCGAGCAGATGGTTGTTGTCTTGCAAACGTCCCCATCTGTTGACTCAGGGATCGAGACGTGGCTGAACGATCCGTTACAGCCATGCGGATAAGATGCCTGTCTTCTCGACTGCTAGTGATGCGATACCGTTGGGATCCTGCACGGCGTTCCGTATTAACCTTCTGAACCCACCATTCATATTCTGCTAACAGTCATTCGATCTCGACCAACGCGAGCAGCAATGTCACGATACGATAAACCGCAATCGCGATAGGCTACAATCCGACCTTTATTAAAGTCGGAAACGTGATGGTACGCATTTCTCCCCCTTACACGACGCATCACAACAACATTTCACCAGGCAGCGCCGGTCAACTGCTGTTTGTGTATGAGGAATCGGTTGTAAACTTTCGTCTTGTCAGCACGTTGTAGGTGTCGCTACCGGCGCCAACTTGTGTGAATGCTCTGAGAAGCTAATCATTTGCATATCACAGCATCTTCTTCCTGTCGTTAAATTTCGCGTCTGTAGCACGTCATCTCCGTGGCGTAGCAATTCTAATGGCCAGTAGTGTAATCCAAAATTTACTGGTTTATTCCCCTATTTATGCTCAGTAAGTTACATTTAAAGAGGTACTGGTTTGACTGCATGCCCCTGCTTCAATGGTCGAATGTTTTGCAGTTTGTTAAAGGCTTCTGGTGTTACTGGCTTCCTACAAACAACAGCTAGATCCGACAACAGCTCCAGGGAGCCTCCAACTTAATTCGCTATCTTTTACATGTATTTTAAACGGTAACGGACCACTAGCACCCTCTTTGAGTATTCAAAAAATTGTCGTTACACTGAAAGCTATCTTAGGCTCGCTTCCATATTTGTTTACCTAATAACCAATACAGAGAGATTGCAGCTATCACAGTTACGTAGTGAGCCATCAGGGCAGTTTAATGAATCTATAACATGGAATGACAGGGTTTGTTTGCCTCTAGGTGTAATAGTTAGGGGCTAATGACAATCGGGATTGTATCATTTTTCGTATCGGCGAGTACAGCTGGTAGATGTGTCCGTCGCTGTGTACGATGGGGCTCACGGCGGAGATCAAAGCCGAGGCGACGATTAGCAGTTCGTGGAACGCTCACCCAGGCTGCGACAGCGCCTGGAATCTACGAAGTGCATTCAAGTTCTAAGGCCTCCGATTTTTTTTCTAATTAGTTACTCACCCGAAATCGATGAAACTGGCATTACTTCTCGACGTAATCGCCCTGCAGACGTACACATTTTTCACAACGCTGACGCCATGATTCCATGGCAGCGGCGAAGACTTCTTTAGGAGTCTGTTTTGACCACTGGAAAATCGCTGAGGCAATAGCAGCACGGCTGGTGAATGTGCGGCCACGGAGAGTGTCTTTCATTGTTGGAAAAAGCCAAAAGTCACTAGGAGCCAGGTCAGGTGAGTAGGGAGCATGAGGAATCACTTCAAAGTTGTTATCACGAAGAAACTGTTGCGTAACGTTAGCTCGATGTGCGGGTGCGTTGTCTTGGTGAAACAGCACACGCGCAGCCCTTCCTGGACGTTTTTGTTGCAGTGCAGGAAGGAATTTGTTCTTCAAAACATTTTCGTTGGATGCACCTGTAACTGTAGTGCCCTTTGGAACGCCATGGGTACGGATTACGCCCTCGCTGTCCCAGAACATGGACATCATCATTTTTTCAGCACTGGCGGTTACCCGAAATTTTTTTGGTGCCCATGAGTCTGTGTGCTTCCATTGAGCTCACTGGCACTTTTTTCTGGATTGAAAAATGGCATCCACGTCTCATCCATTGTCACAACCGACGAAAAGAAAGTCCCACTCACGCTGTCGTTGCGCGTCAACATTGCTCGGCAACATGCCACACGGGCAGCCATGTGGTCGTCTGTCAGCATTCGTGGCACCCACCTGGATGACACTTTTCGCATTTTCAGGTCGTTATGCAGAATTGTGTGCACAGAACCCACAGAAATGCCAAGTCTGCAGGCGATCTGTTCAACAGTCATTCGGCGATCCCCTTAAACCATTCTCTCCACCTTCTCGATCATGTCGTCACACCGTCTTGTGCGAGCCCGAGGTTGTTTTGGTTTGTTGTCACACAATGTTCTGCCTTCATTAAACTGTCGCACCCACGAACGCACTTTCGACACATCCGTAACTCCCATCACCACATGTTTCCTTCAACTGTCCATGAATTTCAATTGGTTTCACACCACGCAAATTCAGAAAACGAATGATTGCGCGCTGTTCAAGTAAGGAAAACGTCGCCGTTTTAAGTATTTAAAACAGTTCTCATTCTCACCGCTGGTGGTAAAATTCCATCTGCCGTACGGTGCTGCCATCTCTGGGACATATTGATAATGAACGCGGCCTCATTTTAAAACAATGCGCATGTTTCTATCTCTTTCCAGTCCGGAGAAAAAATATAGGAGGCCTTAGAACTTGAATGCACCTCGTACTGCAGCGTGGGGAGATCGGCGGCGTTTTCAAACACCCACGAGGCCGCAGTACATTGACCGGCGCCCATGTAAAATATCGCCATGGGTAGATGAGCATCGTCTACCGCGGGGGAGAAACTCTTCCGCGTTTCTCTGGCGCCAGGTTCAGCATGGGAGACAAATGCCCGCCAGAAGGTTTTTGACGCGGTGTGATTGGAGGACCACCAGAACATCTCTTGCACAGTTTTTGACGGTAAACTTTTCCATTGGGAGAGTACTCTATGCCGTGTCTAGGAGTTTTAGGGCGGTTTTATAATTACGCTACTGGCACGAATTGTACAAGCCCCTTGTCAATTGCCGGCCGGGGGAGCCAAGCGGTTCTAGGCGCTACAGTGTGGAATCGTGCGACCGCTACGGTCGCTGGTTCGAATCCTGCCACGGGCATGATTGTGTGTGATGTCCTTAGGTTAGTTAGGTTTAAGTAGTTCTAAGTTCTGTGGGACTGATGACCTCTGAAGTGAAGTCCCATAGTACTCAGAGCCATTTGAACCATTTGAACCTTGTCGATTGGAGGGGATAATTGTTTGGCGACTCCAGGTGGGGCGATGGTGTTGCGAAGGGGGGAAGTGCAAATTTTTCGATGCATTTGGCGCCGGACCGCTGGAGCGGAAAGCCTTGGTTTTGCGGTGGGCGTCTGCCACCATTTTCCAGTCATCTTGGCGTAAGGCTGGTTGCGATCTTAGCAGTTGCTTACCTTCGAAGATACCCACGTCACTCGTTGAGCAGTACACTGGTGAGCATATCTGCAGCCCGTGCATATTATGAATCTTACTTTGAGGAGCCTAGCCTTCACTACAGTCATTCCGACCAGCAACACAGGTATTTCAGCCAATGTACGTCGGAATGAGCGTCCAGCTAGAGGTTCACTACGCCTGTCTGTAACCGCCCCCACACTTATCGACCTTAATGACAGTGAAAAATTAAACCGCGTGTACCTAATGGAAGTTTGGGAGAAGCAATTGTCACCGAAGTTAATCTGTCGATAAAGAGGGAGGAAAGGGTTACATCTAAATGAAAGGAAAAATGCAAATGAAGTTGGTGGAAATTAATTTTGAAAAAGGGTAAAGTTAATACAGAAAGTAAATGTGCGGTCGTTAGGTTAACAATTAACTGGCGTTAATTAGATATGTGAGATTTGGGGAAAATTACAGTCGCCAGTCCGATGGACAACTACTATAATAACTGAAAAAGAAAGGTTAATGCACATATAATTAGCACTAAAATCGTGGCAACTGAAGGTTGACACGTGTTGTGTGAAAACCGAATGTTTGTCAGAAGTAATAAACTTCGCTACACTCTGACTTAATTTAGCAAAAGAATTAATAAAACCTGAAAATTGAAAGTGAATTTAGTGACTGAAATTAATCGTGAACTTTGTTTCTTAAGCACTACGAACTTAGATAAAATAAGGTTAGTCTTTGGCTATCTCAACAATCATCTCTAGAGAAACTTGAATCTACTCAATTTAGAAATAAGAGATTTAACTTTGAACTTGTATTAAATGATTTTCAACAATTAACAATAATAAAATTTAGTACGCACCAAGCTGAGCTGCAGTCACAGGTAAGCTAAAATATGGTAACAAAACTCGCACTCTTAATTTGTGCTTGTGTAATCCAAATATTGTAGCCAGCTATGAATACTTTAACTGAAGTTTGAAATTAAAGCAGTGAAATGGAATGATATTACTTTAATGCTGGCGTTTGAATTTCAACGACACTCGGTTTCATTCCGGAAAAGGAAGAGACCCTGCTTGGTAATGCAATTGGGACAATGAGCAACAAAGGTTCATGCTACGTAGCTGTAATTTTGTGAGGCAAATTGAACAGTTTGAAAAGCTGAGGTCTGCCATACAGTTCTACAACTTTACGTGCTTCCAGTCTTCCTTGTTGGTTGATTAAAGGTTTGAAGTCGTCGATCGAGGAGGTGGCGACAGTCACTCATTGTCGGCCGTCGCTGTTGCAGAAGCTGGATGTTGGCGCGCGTTTTCTCCACACGGTCACCAGGCGAAACGGGCTCTTGACGTGTGCCAGCTAATGTTTCCCGTCCGTGATACCGTGCCAGAAACTATCATAGCAAGTCGAGCTCAATTACATGCTGCCAAACCCCGAAAGCGCGGAGCGTCACACAACACACCTGCTCCACCACCCTACTCTTGCCAGACTCCCTCAGACCGCGCTCCACGCGACAGAGTTCACACAACCAAAGATCCTAAACACTTTGGTTCTCCACACGACGTATCGATGTAATCATTCGACAGCATAGTTTTCCCTAGGCAAGACCCAGCGTAAAAATACAATTAATATTTACAAAACAAACCAATTATACATCGACATAAATGCACAAATATATATACACAAATTGTAAAACAATTACAATATATAAAGACACAGAAATGTCAAATCTTCAGGTATGAAAATAAAAAAAAAATTTATAGTGCAATAGATGGAAATAGGAGGATATGCGTTCCCGGCGTTACATGTCATTTGCACATATATTAGATAGCGTTTGTTGTGATTGTTTTGTGGGAGGCGTCGTGTTAACGTGACCTCTTCCCTTTAATGACTTTGCCAACCGTCAGTGTAGACTGCGACCGTGTACTGTTTCGTGCTTGTTTCTCACTTTTGACCACCGTTCTATTGGTATGCATTCACACGTTTTATATTATAATAAACAAGGAACGCTTTAAGAGCGACATCACAGGTTCAATCATTAATAAGACTCACTTGTAAGTTTTGTGTTAACAACTACGACAGAAAAAAAAATTTGCTGCTAATGACTCACCATGTCACCAGGAGTGTGACAGAGGACGTGTCCGTAAGGTGCAGAGATCAACCTTCTATGGTATGAATGCACTACACCATACAAAATCGACATCGTCGACGTTCATGGAATGTTCAAACCCAGCCATTGATTTGCACCATGAACACCGAATAAAAAATGGCGCGCCTCAGTGATCACAAAAGTTCCCACCGTCGCGATCGAAAGCGAGCTCCTTAGGAGTTAACAAACCGTCCAGTGGTATGAGCTTCAATGTCACACACCTCTCAGAAGGGATAATTTGCTCTAAATGAGTATAGTTTATGCACGCAGACCAGGAATCAAGCAAAAGCAAGTTATTTTGACCAGCTATTGGGCAAGAGCAGTGCTCACACCACAGTTGTACTTCTTTTACGCCCATTTTCCCACTCTTGCTTGCTGTGATGTAAATATTCCCTTCTGCCCTTGCAAGGTCAGGCACACGAGAATGAATCGTAGGGGGAAGAGCACCTCCAACTTCTCGTAGCACGATAGATAGTTTTGCAGTCAATTTACCATCTAGATTAACAATCGACATGATTGTATACGAATGCGTTAAGGGACTGGTGTTAGTTGACGTTGATACAACTCCCTTGACACCTCTAACTTCCGGGGTTCCGTTCATATGCACTTCCTCTTAAAATTTCTATTGATCGGTGTTGAGAACAAATCTCTTACTGAACGAGGGCATAAGTTTGTTTACCCCATCTACCAAGTTTCGGGCTGATTCAGCAGCTCGCTGAGCATCCTCACGTCGACGCCTTGTTTGAAATTTCGACGTCTTACGTCTTCCAGTTCTGCATCACTGTTAGAAGTTACTCAACTATCCACTGCTTCCCTTGAAATCGGTGTAACATATGTCACATGCAATTTGATGAGCGTAACATACTAGGTCACTATCATGCACATTGTGGCGGTACGCCACATAAGGTGGAAAAATAATATTGAAGAATTTCGCAAATATAACTAAATTGACGTCGTAACGCAATAAACATTATCGCAGAAAAATAACGAAGACTGATCAATTAATATTGTTGTCGTTGGCAGGAGAGCCAACACCGTGTTACTAGAGGAAGCCGAAAGGCACGCGTTTTAGCTCACGCAGGCTGGCGTGAGGTCTGGAACAGGACAAGGAAATTAGAATTTAGAAAAAACGGACGTAGCTGGTGGAATACTTAACTTTAATCCATTAATGGTGAACTTCGCTCTTGACGGAACATGATTCAGTATCAATAGTAACTGGTAATGGCGCCTTGCTAGGTCGTAGCAAATGACGTAGCTGAAGGCTATGCCAACTATCGTCTCGGCAAATGAGAGCGTATTTTGTCAGTGAACCATCGCTAGCAAAGTCAGTTGTACAACTGGGGCGAGTGCTAGGAAGACTCTCTAGACCTGCCGTGTGGCGGCGCTCGGTCTGCAATCACTGATAGTGGCGAGACGCGGGTCCGACGTATACTAACGGACCGCGGCCGATTTAAAGGCTACCACCCAGCAAGTGTGGTGTCTGGCGGTGACACCACAAAAATGATCTGAAAATGTTGTTGTAATCTGTGTTCCTTTTGAAAAAGGATCGCACTCACTTCCTTCTTGTTTCTTCGTAGCGTAAGAAGCCATTTTGTGGTTGGGTTGGGTTGTTTTGGGGAGGAGACCAGACAGCGAGGTCATCGGTCTCACCGGATTAGGGAAGGACGGGGAAGGAAGTCGGCCGTGTCCTTTCAAATGAACCATCCCTGCATTTGCCTGGAGCGATTTAGGGAAATCATGGAAAACCTAAATCAGAATGGCCGGACGCGAGATTCAACCGTCGTCCTCCCGAATGCACCATTGTGTGACAAGGCACGAAAACTTGTAAGTTTCATGTAACATTAAGCCTAAACAAATCAAATATTAAAAAACTTCCTGGCAGATTAAAACTGTGTGCCCGACCGAGACTCGAACTCGGGACCTTTGCCTTTCGCGGGCAAGTGCTCTACCAACTGAGCTACCGAAGCACGACTCACGACCGGTACTCACAACTTTACTTCTGCCAGTACCTCGTCTCCTACCTTCCAAACTTTACAGAAGCTCTCCTGCGAACCTTGCAGAACTAGCACTCCTGAAAGAAAGGATATTGCGGAGACATGGCTTAGCCACAGCCTGGAGGATGTTTCCAGAATGAGATTTTCACTCTGCAGCGGAGTGTGCGCTGATATGAAACTTCCTGGCAGATTAAAACTGTGTGCCCGAACGAGATTCGAACTCGGGACCTTTGCCTTTCGCGGGCAAGTGCTCTACCACTTGCCCGCGAAAGGCAAAGGTTCCGAGTTCGAGTCTCGGTCAGGCACACAGTTTTAATCTGCCAGGAAGTTTCATATCAGCGCACACTCCGCTGCAGAGTGAAAATCTCATTCTGAAATCAAATATTACTTAAAAGTGTCGCTAACGTTTTACTGCAACATATCACAGCATCTTCTTCCTGTCTGTTAAATTTCGCGTCTGTAGCACGTCATTTTCGTGGTGTAGCAATTTTAATGGCCAGTAGTGTACTTTACCTCTCGCGATTTGCGAACGGCCGTGTGTACTTTGTGGCATACGTCGACTTAACCACGTTAACAATGTTGTGATGAGCCCTATCTGCTAGAAATTTCTGAATACAGTTTAGAACTTCGACCGATGCTAGATGAGCTCGTATACTGTTCACAAATGATAGTGCGCGGAACTTCATCGAACCAAGCAACGTGACACCAATCTGGGAACAACTGCCTACGGTGCTGTGGATTTCTGCTGAGTTTCACAATATTTCTGCAATGCTGCAGAGCTGTAGACAATAGTTTGACGTAACGTTGGCACGCCTGCAGCCCGTCGCACAGTGATTACGTCTTGTGATTGCGCGCCTCGCAGCCGACCGTGTGACGCACGCATTCAGCGGCCGCGCGTGCGGACAGAGCCAGGTAGACGCGGCCGACCGTGTCAGATGGCGGATTGTCCTGCCCACAATGCACCGGCTGCAGCACGCACTGCACAGTATAAAGCAGGCGGAAATTAGCGGCCGCTAACCGCTCCAGTAAGAGCCTCTGGGCACCAGATACAATGCACAATGTGCAGACATGTGCAGCTGCTTAGTGTAGTACAATGTTACGATACAACAGATTGGAATGAGATTCACTGAACTGAATGGAGCAGAGTGCGTGGGGACGAGAACAATGAAATTCGCTTACCTGCAATTGTGTCAGTGAAATTTTCCAGGACCACAGACTGGAAAAGTGATGTCCCGTGACTAGAAGCAAAATCACAAACGAAACCAGGAAATTAATAACACATAAGTATTGTAGTATCTAGAAACAGCGACAAACAGTACACTGTCTAACAGTACCGCAACTTGCAAAGTAGGTTAGAAATCAGATTAATAACGTTGCTCACGCAGCATAAGTTCGCTTTATCGGGCAACAACTAAGTTATTGACTGTGGATGGTATCGGCAGAAATGAAATAATGAAGTCACTGTAAAAAAGTCATTAATTTTGGCACTTATCTTGAATGGATTCCCACGTAGATTTCGTCAAAGTTGTTATGGCCCATCTCGTTGATTCTAGGGTGATTCCACTTTGACTGCTAGAAGGTCCAGATCTGTATTTTAGCAATAATTTAAGTGCTAAAAAATGCGTTTTAGAGGAAATTCTTAATGATCGAACAATCCCAGATCAGAACAATGGTATGGTAGAAATAATTTTTGACTTGGTGTTCGCGATCCACATTTTTGTTAAACTTCTTGTAAATTCACATATACTTCTTCTTAATTGTCACATCATCAAGAAAACAGTTTTGTATCAATCTTCATATATTTAATTTCCACTTTAACCAAACAAAGGCTTGACTGTTCTTTTACAAAGCGAAATAACAACCTAACTTTTGCAAAGTGAAACAAAGACTGCTCTGTGCGCATTCGCGACAAAACGGTTACAAGTAAGTCAAAGATTACGACAGTCTCACAGAAATGAATACACATAAGAACCATATCACTATAATATATCGATACATCGGAGTACCTATACATTAATAAAACCAAATGTGAATATTGTCACAAAAATATGTCTGTTACTTCGCAGAAAAGTAGTACGATATTACTGGTATCGAGGTCTGGGGTTGGAGTGCCGTAATGGTCACGTAAATAGAGGACCATTACCGCTGCAAATAGTCAAACAAATAGAGGCAAACACTGACGTAATTAGTGGCAAAAGTGAAGCCAAATCTAGCTGGTTTTTTGCAAATTCGAATCGTGCACGGTGTGCAACAGGTCTACTGGCTTCCTCATGCTATCCATCTTTATTTTCTATATTTACTTTTTGTCAAGCTACGGTTCCATTACTCTATCCACTGAAACTTCCCATTGTTCATCGACTCGTGTTTAAGTGTTGGGATTACCAACAAGAATGTCCGCCCCGCTAGCTGAGTTGGATCACAGTGTGACGGTGGGTAGTGCAGTGAACATGAACAAATCGGCGGCAGTGCCGGTTGGAAGGGGCCTTACACCGGAAGGAATCAGTCTGTTTCCTTATGTGCAACGATTCCACTATCTCGGCATAGACTTTATCTCATCTGTAAAACATACTGCGGCAGTTAACTACCGACGTATTTTAGAGACAACACCTACCGTGGTCCGACAACATCTCCTACGGCGCCTTGATCCTTTGCAGCGAGTCGAGTATCTGAACACTTATGCGGTTTCTCGAATGGTGCATATTTCGCAGATCCTGCCCCTACCACTCACGCTCGGACGTAGACTTCAGTCGGCACTAGGCTATTTTGTGATGACTGGATCGCCCCTCAAGGTGCGATACGCAACGCTCACGCTCCCTACGGACAAGGGGGGACTCGGACTTACGAATGTTCACTGCCGAGCGACGGCGCTCCTTCTAGCCACGATGTACAAGCAATGGCGTTGCGGGTGTGATTCCCTTACATCCCACCTACTGGATCTCCTAGTTCCAGCGTCCCTCACACCTCCGGTGGCGGTGGGCAACATTACACCACATTTTGCGCATGTATCAACATTTATCGTGGAACTTAGTTATATCAGAGACGAGCTTCCGCGCACGAGACCGCCATGCGCGAAGGATTTTTATGTTTGGCTGCTACGACGGATAAGTCGTAATGTCATTGAACTCATACACCCCAGGTTTCATTGGCCGAAGATTTGGAGACATGTGCACCAAAAATTCCTTCGTTCGGGCACTGTGGTTCTCTGTCGCCTGTGGCAAGTTCAACACCAACCAATGGCTCCATGCAGTTGGACTAGTGGCCACTCCACTATGCCCGAAATGTCGCCAAGTGGATGACGACCATCACCGCTTAACTTGTATCGCGGTGGAGGACGTCTGGCTCCTAGGAACACAGATGGTAGTTTGCTACCTCCGTGTGACCCCGTAACATATTACACCTGCTTCCTTCTTACATCCGAAGAGTGACTACTTTCCGGCGACTAAATCACAGTCGATCATCTGGGTCAAAGGTTGGACGATCGTGTACCTCTATGGGGATGCTGCCAAGTCACGACTTCTTGCAGCAAGCCCACAATGAGGTACATAGATGGTCACACTATCGTAAAACCTTTACCAACTATCTTCAGACAGTCTTCCTCGACCCACGACGCAGTTTGGAGGTGCCGGGTGCAGTCGGTGTGCACATTTGACAGCTGATAATGAACCTCACGCTTCTCTCACCACTCAATATGTAATGCACATACTATATCATGAAATGATCTATATGTTCCTTTTAATAGAGTGATATTTATTTAAAATAAATAAATAAATAATTCCCTGTTCCTTTAAATTTCTTTAAAAAAAAGTGGTCAGCGTGACAGACTGTGAATCAAATGGTTCAAATGGCTCTGAGCACTATGGGACTTAAATGCTACGGTCATCAGTCCCCTAGAACTTAGAACTACTTAAACCTAACTAACCTAAGGACAGCACACAACACTCAGCCATCACGAGGCAAAGAAAATCCCTGACCCCGCCGGGAATCGAACCCGGGAACCCGGGCGTGGGAAGCGAGAACGCTACCGCACGTCCACTTTTTTTTTTTTTTTAATCTCATTTTGTTCGTTTTTGTTCGTTGAATCTGATCGGAGCGGATGTCCTAAGACACCCTTTTAAGTCGTTGTTGATCGATTAGCTCACTTTTCTTATTAGAGAGGGCACCTAACCCTCTGACCGAACACGCTGAGCTACCGTGCCGGCAACCACGAGATGCGGGCGACTGTGAATCCTAAGGGCAACAAGCCTTACCAGAAACGTATTGCTTAAGTCAATAAGTGTGGTTACTTGGATACGTATTGTAACCTCCTAACACAAAAAAATATGAATAACATTCACATTCAGCGTAACACAGTTAGAAATGCCTCCCAACAGTAAAAAATATAAGTATGTAATTCACATTCGCGTTTAGTGTAACTTACCAACAGATAAATTCCGTAACCTACCAATAATAAAATGTAACTAATCTCTTAATAAAACTTAATAAACCTTTCAATAATTGACTGTGAATTTAAACTGGTAAATTTTGGACGTCAGCAGTGCTGCGTCATGGCCCTGAAAGATCATTCTGAATAAATTGAAAAATCTTACCTCAATGAAGTCGCCGGATAACACATATATATCTGCCGCTATAAGAAATTTTTCTTGCACAGCCCAGTGCAACGCTGGCTGATAGATTTGTCATGTATAAAAAGAACAACTGATTTTTCTTTACAATAATCGGGATGACCATGCATTGGAGAAATTAGTAAATTCTTTAAATTGAGATGAATGATTGTCAAAAGTTAATTTTTATAATATTATTATTAAGAGATTCTTTTTAAAAACATTTACATGGGACTTGATATAACTATAGTACATATGCGCGAGGCTGCTTTTACCTTATACTACAACGCTCAGGCACCGCCATCGGTTTTAGGAATACGAGAGAACTGACCGAAGTAAACGCCACTAGTCTGAAATATCTTAGAGTGAGTATGAGGCCATGCAGCAAGCGAAAACAGTTGCAATCGTTCCCCCACCAAGGAACACCCCCTTTTTCTGTTACGGCCTCCTTGTTACTTTTACACTATAAACCCCCGCCTGGTTCAAAGAATTAACTACATTCAGTACTTACAGTCTTTAGTTAATATCTTCTATTCCTCTCTTTTCCGATCACAATTTCAACCATATTTGAATTTCCCTCACTACCTCTCCGTTAATGACGGGCTTCTTGCTCGTTGCCGGCGCCTCGCGGCGCTCTCTGCTTCGGTTCAAGGCGCTGTAATTACTAAGGCGTAAATCTTCTGCACATTGATGACGTATTGCATAACATTAGTAACTGTTGTGATAATTTTTTTTCTAGCCACACATCGTAACCATTACACTTGCATCTGAGGGAAACACAGCAAAATGCAACTTGTCAGCAACAAAAATGAAGGAGGAAAAAAACAAGAGAATAACACCGTCAGTCTTCTATGATTATAATGCCACAGTTGATTAAAAACTAAAAGGAAAAATTATACCTGAATACAGGAACGCTTGCAACTATAATTTGTCAGTCTGCGTAATACATCTATGGGATTACTTTCACTCACAGAGAAACAAATTCTACAAAGAATAAAAAACTAAAACAAATAGAATTACATAGATATGGTGTAATTCCATCTATAGGAACTAAACCCTTATGCAGGAGCTTAAGAAACCTTTTACACAATTAACACGTTATTCTTAAAAGTAGTGTTTAAAAAATGTTTGAAGGCATCACTAATGAAATCGATACGTAAAGAAGGAAACAATACGAACCACAAAATTATAGACGTTTTTCGTCATATAATGATCAAGAAAGTGAAGAAGAATCATTCCACTCCTGGTGAATTAAGCGGTCGGTCGTAAGTTTAGTCATTATCTTTTACATTAGTGAAAACTCGGCAGCGTGTGGGACGGCGACGCCGTCTGTTGCGAGAGCCTGAAAACTATTTTTGCCATCAGCCAGAAAGCGATAGAGAACATACTGACTATTGTTTCGAGTCTGCAAGTCCACATTCTTCCTGTACTCACTGAAAGAAATGCATCTACTCTTTATTTACTCAGTGGGATGAGGAACTATGATCATAAATAAAAGTTTTGAGTTCCGATTCAATCCCATTTACAAAAGTTCACACGTGAAACATAGTAATGTTCCTGATAATAATAATAATAGTAATAATAATAATAATAATAATAAAGATGTCTCTATCATAAGTAGTACTGTGAGCAGTTCAAAGGCGACCCGTATATTAAGTTCCCATTAAATGGTCTTTCGTCCTGACGTTTAATAATCGAAGTTGATTGCTCGCCACAAAAGTGGAAAACATTCTCGCCCTTTGCCATACGGTTTTGTTAGCATTACGGGCGTCACACAAGCAGTTACTTCCGCGAAATGAAAGCGATCCAAGATGGCGTACAGCACTCACTAGTTGACTTCCAATTTGTATCGAATACATGCGTTTAGCAGCAGATTGGCTATGAAGTTATTCGAAGAGGCGCGTATAACACTCCTGTTTGCTACTACTGTACCATAACCTCAATGCTAGAAACAGGTTGTGACATAAAACTATTTTGTAAAAGCAACTATGGCACATAGCAACAGAGCAGTGTTACCCTCTGAGAGGAATTTTGTTATGTTGACCGTGTTGTTCCTAACGGAGGTGGCTTATCGGAAATGAAAGTCAGAATTACGTAAATATTTGAATAGTAACAAACAAAATTTTGCCTAGCTATACTGTTTATAGAATAAGGGAAACGGTCGCCAGCCTAATTAGGCAAGAGAAAGATTACCGTTCTCGTTTAAGAAAGTAGGTATAACTATAACGGACAAACACAACCTAGGCTTAACCACACGCGAGTGCAATGAACTCTGACACACATATGTTTTAAGATTGAAGCTAACAACTGGAGCAGAACAAACTATTTGCCAAATTATAAGAGATTCCGAAACACCCTATTACTTTCAGGGTTACATAAAGTGAATGGTCTTTATAACATTACTATTAACATGCACTTCTAATACACAAGAGAGACAAACACTTAGCAATCATGAACATATTGTTTTCTACTATAGCAGTTTCCCACTTTTACTACAGCGAAGCACAATCTTGACCAAAATTGCAAGAACTGACTCACCTTTTAGAGTTTATTACAGACAACAATGTGATCATTTACTTTATAAGCCTCAGTCTTAAGAACTTTTAATTTTGAAGTTGGCAACAGCACTTTAATAAGCAGTTTTAATAGGAAAATTATTTTCAGCAAACAACATTTACTTTAACTCACTCTCTTGCCACATTAACTTTAACTTTCTTTTTACTAAGTTCAAGAGGCATTGATTAGCATAACATTGGTCATAAATGTTCTTTCAATAGTGACACTCGGTAATTACTTTAGTTCAAACGGAAAGGAACCTGAGAGGTGTTATGATAAGGAGAAAAATCAAGGTAGGTACATAAATTCAGATATAAATTACCTTATATTTGAGCACAATAACACATCCATTAAGCTGATCCTTCACTGTACATCATTATAGTATTACGTTACAGTGATTGCGCAACGTGGTGGCAACTGCATGTTGGTAGGTGGATTCGCAGACAGAATTGCTGGAGTCTGTCATTTCTTGGTGGCGATGATTGATACAAACTCCAGAATAGTTCCAGCTATTTATCCATCCATCCGAGGCATTGGAAAGCGGGAGGAAAAGCCTCTCTCGGAACCAGCACGATATGCAACATTTACATGACAGTGCACAGTTTGGTAGCTCGTCTCCGACTCGTAGCTCGTCTCCGACTGACTATCAGTTCCACCTTTTCTACCTAGGCCAACCACAATTTGCGCGCGCTACACAGTTCCGTTCCCGAGGGGAACCACTACACCTTTTACATACAAATTAACTAAGAACCCTAAATGAAGGTCAGCAGTTTACATAACAGCAAACAAATACATTAAATAAAACAGAACATTTTCACATATTGACACTTCTACAATTATTCACACAAAATTACAATTATATACAGTAAGTTTTGTTCCCTCCAAATGGGACAAAGAATTTTAAATTACAGATACACTACTTTGCATAGAATCAAATCACGACATCAAAGGTTTGACAAAGAAAAGAGTACACAATTTTATGTTATCGATTCAAACACATTTACAGAAGATCAACAATGTAACATTAAATAAAGCAAAAGCACAATAAATCAGTACAGCATTAGAGCTATGGTGTTACACGCGTAAGCCAGTGTTTGAGTGACGCGGATCGCTTGATAGCTGGGTGCGAAGTCTTTTTTTGTGAAATGTATACGATGCCGACGGTGTGCAGTCCTCGAGAGTTCACTTTCTACTCTTGCCGAACACTCTTTTATTTTCATACTGGCTGTGACGTCACCCAAGGCAGCGCATAGGCCGGCCTTTGACTAACGCGGATCGATTGATAGCTGGGTTCGATGTGTGTCTCTCTCACTGCCTCTCAGGCCGTATTTATATACGAGCGCAGCGGACGGCCAAAGGAAACACCTGCCGTCATCCGCTCTATGCCCAGGTAGCAGCCTCGACATGGCCGCCTTCAAGGACATACATTATTTTACAATACGTGGCTAGTGTAGCTGCCTCTGGATTAGAGATAGGCAAAACTGTTCTTTTCAGAGATCGGATCAGAACTGTTCACTCCCTGAAATGAATTAGCTCTTTTTCGTGACTCACCACTCATTTACAATAGAAAATAAATGGAAGGCACATCGCCCTTTAAATTTGGTTTATTCCAGTACTATACCTGTATTTTGATCTTATTTGATCCTATTTTGAAGTAACACAGACAATGAGTAAGAATTTTGTATTGTTTATTGAAATTTCCACGATATGACAAAGTTTTTGATTATTGATTTATTTTGCACTATCGTGGTTTTTTGGGTGATCGGAAAATGTTGTAACTTGAGATTTACATTAACAATATATTTGGCTATAATGTATTAAAATTTCATTAACCTCATACAAATACATCGCAAGCCATATATTTTTAAAGTGAACGTTTCCTTCCGAAGACGCCTAAAATCGCAAAATCCATACCAGAATAAGAAAAAAATATATAAATTTGACTGTAAAACGAAAGTGCTGCATATAGCCTTACGCAGAATAAAACAAGGAAAATATTGGTGTATCACGTTTTGCGATACGTTTATCGGTTTGCTCGTAATTAAAGCGTAAATTCGAGTGTCCATAATAAAAATCCTATAGTAAGAGGAGTCATCAGGAACCTAATCTAATCAGTTTAAACAAATAAAAATAAAATAAAATCAATTGATGTATACATAACATAATAATGTAATATACATAGCGGTATTACTACGAAGAACAATATCCAGTGGGGACGAACTCCGATGCAGAGGCGCTGAGTCGAGCAGGTCGAGCCACGAGCTGTATTACTGCATGAGCTGAGACCACAGAGACCACAGTGACACCTGAGTCGCTTTGCTCAACGCTCTGGCTAGAGTCGAGACAGTGGGGTGAGCATTGAGCGGGCGAATTCCGAGGGTGGGGGGAGCGGTGAACTCACCCGCTCCGAGACAAATCGTCCGTTCCCTTGCAAGCAGGTTGTTGCAAGTAGTTCCTATGTTATCCGCTAGGTGGCTCTCTGTCCTGTTGCTCGCATCAACTGCCCAGAGGGCAGGACATGCGACTGAAACGATCGCCGACAGAGTGCGATGTGAAGTTAAGCTGTGCCAGACACTACGCGCGGCAGACGACGCACAGAGACGGCACGGCATATGTGAAACACAAAATCCAATGGGGCACTGCACAATGCAGGCAGCCAAGGTAGAAGCAAGGCAGAGACCGGCGCTGGCTGTGTTGTGTGGCATGCACAGTGCTCTGACCAGCAGAGGCACTGCTGATATGCTCTGTCTCTCTCTCTCTCTCTCTCTCTCTGCCGTGGGAAACGTTTGGAGCTACCGTTCTTTTTTTCTGAATCACTGATTGTTCACTCCTTTGAAAGATTCAACTCTATGAATTAGTTCAAGAGCGGATCCCCCATCTCTACTCTGGATCACGGCGTCGTGGGTTCCAACCCCGACCGGGTTTTGGATTTTCTGCCGCGTGCCATTAGCCGAGCGGTCTTAGGCGCTGCAGTCATGGACTGTATGGCTGGTCCCGGCAGAGGTTCTAGTCCTCCCTCGGGCATGGGTGTATGTGTTTGTCCTTAGGATAATTTAGGTTAAGTAGTGTGTCAGCTTAGGGACTGATGACCTTAGCAGTTAAGTCCCATAAGATTTCACACACATTTGAACATTTTTTCTGTGGCTTTTCTCTGCCAGGGGACTGGGTAATTGTGTTGTCCTCATCAGTTCATCATCGTTCGTCAAAGTTGCTAGATTGGACTGGGTAAAGATAAGGACTTTGTACGGGCGCTGATGACATGCAGTTGAGCGCCCCACAAACCAATCATCGTCGTCAACATCATTTTATAACACTCTCATGAATCAACTTAGAATCTTCGTAATTTTTGTATGATTGGAGTTAAGTTGGCTTTAACCACAGAAAAAGTTCTAGCTACGCTGCAGTTAAACTTTGTGGCCGAGAATTTTTTGAACCGAACTGACAGTAGAACATGACCTATGAACTACATTTTTAAGAAACCTTATATAAATTGGTATTTGCATCAAAATCTTGAAACTTGTTATAGCTCTTTTATTTAATGGGTTTCATCCGGTGCTGTAATCAAAACTTTCTGTAATTAATATAAATAATATGGAACCTATTACAAATAAGGACGTTTTTGTTCCAAATTAAGTTTTCAGTAAATTACTCGAAAAGTGTTAGAGATAGCTCAATGGAGTCACGCAGTTAATGTTTTTATATCAAACTGTAGCTTCATACTAATTTTCATATTTATGAGTCTAATATTTATCGCATTCAATTTTTCGTAAAATCGCCGATTTTGACCGAATTATTGCTCCAATCAAGTGGAAGCCTGTAACAGTTGATTTTGACATACATTTGCGCATTCTGAACAATTTTTGGCTTTTTATCTTTATTATTTAGCGCTACTTACTTTTTTTCTTAAAACTGTATACTTAGGGAAACATATTCATCTGATCACTATGAGATTTAGCAATTTCAACATTAACATACTGAATCATATGTAGACAAAGTTTGGAAGAGCTACTTTAATTTTTAATTTCGTTCTTAGATTATGGTGCAATACTTTGTATGCTACGCACAAGCGCTTTATGGTGACGTGGCGCTAGTAGCAGTGAACTGGGCTTAAGTCCCGACACACTCGGTCGCCTTTGTACCTCTCGTGTGACACAGCGCTTGTTTCGCCACAAGCGTTTGTAGATTTTAATGTCTTCTCTCTTCTGTGTTGTTTCTTGTACAAAGTAACTGTCATTATGTGTAACATTTCCTAAACAATTTTGCAAGGTACTTTTGTATTATTCTTCATCCAGCTCTTTAATACATGTATTTCTACTGAAGCAGCATCCTCTCCGGTGTCCGCTTTTTCTTAATAATTCAGTTGCCTTTATTCCGCCATCGGACTTTACTTACAAAATTTCATTACTTTCATTAAAATCTGTCTGTACTTCTGTTTCAAGTTTCGAACTATTCAATAATTTACATAATCCTTAAAATAGCTGAAACATTTTAGTTCTTTTTTTCACATTTCGTGCAGCCCACCAATTTAAATAATGAAATTCCATATCTACCCAAACAAAGATTCTGTTCTGCTTTCGTCAAATTTCTTTCTAATTTTCTCTCTTACCAATTTTGTGCTGCATGGCCTCATACTCACTCTAAGATATTTCTGACGAGTGGCGTTTACTTCGGTCAATTCTCTCGTATTCCTGTAACCGTTTGCTTCAAACCCTCTCCTTCCGTTTACTAACTTTCCGTTTGACTGATCAACATGGTGCAGTAAAAAGGCACTGGACTGCTATTCGGCAGGATCAAATTCCTACCTAGAATTCTCGTGATTTACCTAAATCGCCTATGGTGAATCGCGAGAATGTTTCTTTAAATTACATGGCCGGTTTCATTCCCACTCATCCCTCAATTCAATCTTGTGGTCCTTCCTTAACATCCTCTTTCTTGAAGTGAAGCTAAACCCGAATCTTCCTTCCTTCTTCTGTTGCATTTGAGTGTTTATTTTTCATTTTTCGTACCTGCAAAGTCATAGGTAAGCAAATAACTTAAGTAATCGTATTTCCTTGTATATTTGTAGAATCATTAACATAAATAACAAATCACCACAGCTGTATTGATTCACATTGATTGTGTCACAACCGGTTGTAACGTATCAAGTTATTGTCAGATAACATTCAGTACAATATCACAAGCAGACGTGTATCACGGAGGATGCAGGAGAAAGCCTCAGCTATGAATCACGCGCAGCAGACGCTTGCGTCCGTGGGAACGATCGCAAGTAACGCCTAGTAGGAATGCAAATTCATGCCCCCTACGAATCTAAATAAACTATAGTAACTATTGTAACCTCTGTAGTGTAACGACGTAAGTTTTGTATAAATGATTTTCTTTTGACATATGACCATGTGCAGACTTCGTCACCTACGTCAGTTACAACACACTTCAAAATTATTTATACGTTTTTAAATTGTCTCAGAATGGTTCTTGAACGAAACTGTAAAACATCATTTGAGTCGTATGCGCAGAATTACGTCACTCAGTCCAATTGGTTCGCGCAAACTTTTTCAATTTAGATGTCGTTTGTTTCTCCTCAGAAATTATATTAATGCACATTATCTGGTTTAATAAATATTAGAAGCAAATTGAATAAACTTTCGAGATTCAAACTCGCGATGAAAATTGTCGAAAATTAATAATCTTGTCAAATATATTATTAATTCATTCACATAATTCTTCATAAATAAATTCTCGGAACACGTATTTCAACTTTAGTAGCATCCACTAATTTATTATCTTACTACATATAGACGTGAACCTGAGCCTTGACAAGACAGGACTAACATTTTCAATAAGATTTAACTTCCTATGACGTCATTGTTGTACAAAACATTACAAATTATTCATTTTCAATTTTTAGAAACATGACGCAACAACTCGGTTTCAGGATCTTCTGTTGCTCTCTGGCTGTCGACCCGCGACGTATAGTGGCCAGCAATTTCCTCTCTGGCCCCGGCAGTGAAGATGCTGTCTCCGTTCGTTGCGCCGCCCTCTCCGTACATGAAACATAACAAATTAAATACTAAACTTTAGACAATTCACAACAATACAAAGATTACAAAAATACATAAACAATACACTAAATTAAATTTATATTCACCTGCAAACTGGGCTGACACTGGTGGATGGGTGACGCTTCACTTTCGCGTCCCACTACACCTCCCGACAGTTTATTTCCGTAACCTCGGAATAAAAACATGACTAACCTCTCAATAAAATTGTGGCTCAGATATAACCTTTCAATAACTAACAGACTGTGAATTTAAACTGGTAAATTTTGGACGTCTTCAGTGCTGCGTCATGGCCTTGAAAGATCATTATGAAGAAATTGAAAATTCTTACCTCAATGAAGTCGCCGGATAACGCGTATATATCTGCTCCTACAAGAATTTTTTCTGGCACACCCCAGTGCAATGCTGTCCACTAGATTTGTTATGTATAAAAAGAAACAACTGATTTTTCTTTACGATGATAGGGATGACCATGGATAGGAAAAATTAGTAAAATCTTTAAATTCAGATGAATGATTGTCAAAAGTTATCTTTATAAGAGAGATTATTACTAAAAGATTTTTTAAAAACATTTACATGGGACTCGATATAACAATAGTACAAAGTCAGTTGTTACGAATTACATATGCGCGAGGCTGCTTTTACCTTTCACTACATCGCTCAGTCTCCGCCATCGCTCTCCGCGACCGGCCCAACCGCCCGACTGTCAGCTACAACTACTACTGCTGCCGACGCTGCTCCTACTGCAGCTGACACTCTCTCTGGTCAGAGATTCTACTGCAGCTTACATATCGCTGGCAGCACGTGAGCAATCCATCGAAATTACATCTGCTCGAGTGCGCTAGCAATAAATTCCTTAGTCATGGACCTCTTACATTGTTAACCGATTTTGTTCAAACTTGGTACACCATCTTTTGTTATTCAGTAAAGCATCTTGCCAAAATTTCATTATAGTTTCGGAGATTGAGAAAATTACTTAAAAGTCAGAAAACCGACGCTTAGGTCTAAATACTCAGTTAGGAACAATAACAGTTTGTCTCTTGTTTTCATTTAAAGTCATCCAGAGTTCTCAATGTAAAAAGTAATTTAATTAGAATTTTTCTTTGCAAAACTTTAATTAGTGGGTGGCGCACGAAATGTCTTACCTATTGTTTCTTTCACAATTTACGACGCACACTAGATATCCCGCTGGGATCTCTACAGCAGTACCAGCAGAGCTTGGAAAAACAAATGAGTTGCGAAATGACGTGTAATTCACGATACTGCCGCTAGGAGACTAGTAAGCAGCAGTGGCTGACAATGGAAGACTGACGGCACAGCAACGATCGGCAATTGTGTTACTTTTTCATGAAACGAAAAGCCTTGTTGTGACTCAGAAGCGCTTTCGACAACAGTTTAACACACGATGGGTCCCTTGCAAGAAGACCATCCACAGGTTGTACAATAAATTTGTACAGGAACGAACAGTCTTGAAAGCGAAGCGACCTCGGCCTAAGCCTGTTTGTTCGCCGGAGAATACTGAAGGGGTACGAGTTGCTGTACAGAGAAGTCCTGGCAAATAGTGTAGACAGGCAGCAGTACAAACTGGGAATATCCAGACGCTCCGTTCAACACATTCTTAAAAGTGACCTCCGTATGTACGCACACAAGATAACCTGTGCACAGAAGCTCACTGAAGAACACAAGCAGCAGAGTCTACTGTTTGCTCAGTGGGCGGAGGATATGGAAGAAACTCTCAAAATCTGGTTTTCAGACGAGGCGCATTTTCATTTAAACGATGTGGTTAACAAACAAAATGTACGCTTTTGGGCCACTGAAAACCCACAAGTGCTTCATGAACGACAACATTATGGTCCGAAGATTACAGCGTGGGCAGCAATTTCCAATGACGGACTTATTGGACCCTTTTTCTTTGAAGAAACTGTGAACAGCGAGCTTTATTTGAGCATGTTTCGCAATAGCTTCATTCCACAGCTTCTTGCTACTGCCTTACTCTTCAACACGCAGTGGTTCATGCAAGATGGAGCAAGGCCACATACTGCAAACACTGTGTTGGAGTTTTTACACGAGCATTTCGACATGCGAATCATTTCACTCAGGTTTACAGGTCGCATCAATGACGGACAAAATTGGCCCCCCAATAACCCAGACCTCAATGCATGTGACTTTCTTCTTTGGGGGTACCTAAAGGAAAAAAATTTCCCGAAACGTCCACGCGATTTAATGGAGCTCAGAAGACTTATTCTTCACGCTCGCAGTGAAATTACGGAAGATATGTGCCGTAGGGTAATCACTAACTTCAGTGTTCGTTTGAAGGCAGTTAGGAAACGAAATGGTGGATATATTGAGCATGTATTGAGTTAGAAAAAATTTCCATGGAAGGCTCTTCATTGTAGTATATGTTCCTTTCAGATTGTATTGACAATAAAGTTTATATTCAAAAACAAAATGGTAACATATTTCGTCCGCCACCCTATACTTTTCGTAGTGTAAAAACCATTCAAAATTGTTATTCGTTTATTATTTTGTTGTGTGTGTAGATGAGAATGAGTGCGAGAGTGCATGTGAGGGATATGTAAAATATAATACTATTTTCTGTAAGACATTACGAAATTGGACTGTGGGAAAGCTGTATGGTAACCGCAATACTGACTACGTATGTCGAGTTGTGCATGCTTTTGTAAGAGAGCAGCCAGAATAGCAGTCTAAAGTGTAATAAATTTAATTACATTAATTTCAAAATTATTTTTAATTTCAGTCATTTTTATTGAACAATATATTAGTATATGCATTTGGAATGACGTCAATGTCTTTCTGTTTAGTGATTGGCTAAGGCAAGTTTTGCCACGAGAGTGATCTAGAAGGATCAATCTGATTGGACAGTCAGACTTATCAGCCAATCAGAATTAAGAAGTTCCCACGTACTGAAAGTAGATAGGCAGAGAGTGGGGTAGTATCGGTTCAAATGGTTCAAATGGTTCAAATGGATTTGAGCACTATGCGACTTAACTTCTGAGGTCATCAGTCGCCTAGAACTTGGAACTAATTGAACCTAACTAACCTAAGAACATCACACACATCCATGCCCGAGGCAGGATTCGAACCTGCGCCCGGAGCGGTCGCTCGGTTCCAGACTGTAGCGCCTAGAACCGCACGGCCACTCCAGCCGGCGGTAGTATCGCTCGCTAGCCATCAGACGTGAGAGGTCATGTTAGAGGTCACGGTGAAAATTGTGTGAAATACGAAGAATTGTTGAGTTCGTTGCGTTTACGACTAGTCGTATTGGGGGACATTTCAGTTACGAACAATTTGAGTAAAGTCTGATGTGGTTGAGTCTATTGGTTGAAGAGTTATGAGCGTGTGAGATTTCGGCCTCTAATGAAAATTCCGTGTGGCATATTCCACATTTCATTATGGAATATTTGCAAGCACATCTTTTATAAAAGCCCACTGATAAGACCGAATTTGAAACTCACTTATAATACGAGGTGCATTCAAGTTCTAAGGTCTCCGATTTTTTTTCTAATTAACTACTCAACCGAAATCGATAAAACTGGCGTTATTTCTCGACGTAATCGCCCTGCAGACGTACACATTTTTCACAACGCTCACGCCATGATTCCATGGCAGCAGCGAAGGCTTCTTTAGGAGTCTGTTTTGACCATTCGAAAATCGCTGAGGCAATAGCAGCACGGCTGGTGAATGTGCGGCCACGGAGAGTGTCTTTCATTGTTGGAAAAAGCCAATAGTCACTATGAGCCAGGTCAGGTGAGTAGGGAGCATGAGGAATCACTTCAAAGTTGTTATCACGAAGAAACTGTTGCGTAACGTTAGCTCGATGTGCGGGTGCGTTGTCTTGGTGAAACAGCACACGCGCAGCCCTTCCCGGACGTTTTTGTTTCAGTGCAGGAAGGAAATTGTTCTTCAAAACATTTTAGTAGGATGCACCTGTTACCGTAGTGCCCTTTGGAACGCAATGGGTAAGGATTACGCCCTCGCTGTCCCAGAACATGGACACCATCATTTTTTCAGCACTGGCGGTAACCCGAAATTTTTTTGGTGGCGGTGAATCTGTGTGCTTCCATTGAGCTGACTGGCGCTTTGTTTCTGGATTGAAAAATGGCATCCACGTCTCATCCATTATCACAACCGACGAAAAGAAAGTCCCATTCATGCTGTCGTTGCGCGTCAACATTGCTTGGCAACATGCCACATAGGCAGCCGTGTGGTCGTCCGTCAGCATTCGTGGCACCCACCTGGATGACACTTTTCGCATTTTCAGGTCTTCATGCAGGATTGTGTGCACAGAACCCACAGAAATGCCAACTCTGGAGGCGATCTATTCAACAGTCATTCGGCGATCCCCCAAAACAATTCTCTCCACTTTCTCGATCATGTCGTCAGACCGGCTTGTGCGAGCCCGAGGTTGTTTCGGTTTGTTGTCACACGATGTTCTGCCTTCATGAAACTGTCGCACCCACGAACGCACTTTCGACACATCCATAACTCCATCACCACATGTCTCATTCAACTGTCGATGAATTTCAATTGGTTTCACACCACGCAAATTCAGAAAACGAATGATTGCACGCTGTTCAAGTAAGGAAAACGTCGCCATTTTAAGTATTTAAAACAGTTCTCATTCTTGCCGCTGGCGGTAAAATTCCATCTACCGTACAGTGCTGCCATCTCTGGGACGTATTGACAATGAACGCGGCCTCATTTTAAAACAATGCGCATGTTTCTATCTCTTTCCAGTCCGGAGAAAAAAAATCGGAGGCCTTAGAACTTGAATGCCCCTTGTAATGTATCAGTGGCACGGACTGATATAGAATCTGGCTGCTTTTCCGTGTGAAGCCCACAGTTGTGACTATGAATCGTGACTGATAGAGTCGTATATCACTAAATAAGGACTTGGTAGTCATTTCCCTCTGTTTTCTAAGCAATAAACATACTGGTCTTGGAATTTTCTGACGCTTATTTCAGTCAAAAATACACCACATTACCGCCCGAAATCTTGATAAATATGATCTTGAGGGATCTGTTTTTCACGACTAGAGTTACGCGGCCTCAGCAGGGTAGGTATTAGGTGGCATTTTTCTTCAACGCTGCTTTTTCGCTGCCCAGTAAGTACCTACGATTCCAGAGTGAAGGGACGTCGAGCGGAAGCTGTACTGAGGTGGGTGGACATTGTAATACGAGACGTAAGAGGGACGAACCGACCCCGCCCTACAGCATGGTGTCGTTGGGAAACACACTATTAGCTCAGACGCAGCTGCACAAAATAAAAATTAGTATAAAAGCTATAGTAACTTATAATCCACAATTTGTAAGATTATGAAATTGTTACTCGATTTAAGCTCGAATATATTCCTGTCCTGAGACGAATTCTCATAATCGACATTTCGGACTTACTGTCAGACCTTTGTCCTTCCATCTTCCTACAAGGCTATTATCTCTTGCAGTTGGAAAGGATGACTACTTCTTTAAATTTCCAGAATAAAGCAGAATTATAGAATGACACGACTGTTGTATCCGTTTACCACAACTAGAACGAGTCAAATATCGCTCACTCCGTCTTAAGCCCACGAGTGGGCTACCGGGACCATCCGACCGTCGTGTCATCCTCAGTGGAGGATGCGGATAGGAGGGGCGTGGGGTCAGCACACCGTTCTCCCGGTCGTTATGATGGTATTCTTGACCGAAGACACTACTATTCGGTCGAGTAGCTCCTCAATTGGCATCACGAGGCTGAGTGCACCTCTGCAAATGGCAACAGTGCATGGCGGCCTTGATGGTCACCCATCCAAGTGCCGACCATGCCCGACAGCGCTTAACTTCGGGGATCTCTCGGGAACCGGTGTATCCACTGTGGCAAGGCCGTTGCCACGAGTCAAATATCAGTGAGTCATAACTAGAATGAGTCAACTCATAAATTTTTTGGTGTGCCAATCTGAAGAGACATGAAATGGAATGGTCGTATAGCCTCAGTCATATGTGAAGCAGGAGACAGATTTTTGATTATATAACCCACGCTCTTGAAAGGAGGACGTTTAAAAAGCAACCGTGCGACTCATGCTTGAATATATCTGGAAGCCATAGCAGATAGCAGTAACGCGACATTACGAATAGTCTCACGTTTGTAAGTTTGTTAGATTCACTGCGGAGCGTCACAGGGATGCTGAAAAACAGGAAACAGGCAAAGTTTGAACATAGAGGCCAGGTATCTCACGAAAGCCCACATACGACTTTTGTAAAACCAGCATTACCTGAGCAATATAAGAAGGTACTACTAATACGTCGCTATCGCAGGAGCCGCAAAGAAAAGATAGATCCAGCGCACAATGAAGCATGTAAGCACTCATTCTTCTTGCTCTCAGTACGCGAATGACCGGGAAGAAAGCTTAGAACTTGATAAAGACCATTTGTGACGCACTTCACAGTAATATGAACGTAGATGTACTGTACACGCAGACAGTTGTAGGACCATCCATACCCGGCGATGTTCCCTTGTTACCAACAGCTACTGTAAGGCCGTAAGACCCGCAGAGGGTGTTGCTTGTTCCCACCAACGCGAAATTCAGCCCTTTAAAAAAGGGCGGGTGTTAAGCGGTGACGTCAGTTCCTTCAACTTTCTGCGTATGAAGAATACAAGTTCTGATCCGTACCGCACATGAACCTATTGACTTCATCCTTAACATGGCGGCAACGTCACGCAATACGGGATAATGAAGTGTTTTAACCAGGCTACGGATTTTATGCCAAAGCATTAGTTGCAAAGTTCTTCATACGCATGCATGAGTTACGGGACCATTAAACCTTAATAAGGAGAAATATTTAGGTTCCTCCATTTCGTGTCGCCATCAATAACGAAGATGGTAGTGCTTTTTGTGGAGGGATCCGAGGCTTTACAGCTGTTTGAAGGTGGATTCCCTTTAATGGCGTAACTGAACTGCTAATGCCGTTTTACGGCTGTGATATCGACAGCAGGCTGAAACACGACGCGGGAGGGAATTTATGTCTGAGGGTGCCTTGAGAAAATATCTGTCACCAACAGAAGGCCTTTTGTCGCACAACCGTCCCGAGGACGCTGGCAGCGATGCCGTAGCAGTATGACAGAATTAGCTAAGTTCATACCTTTTGCTTCTTTACCAGAATTACAGCACGAAATAGACACCAACACGTCTTCTAAACGACACCCAAAAGATACTAGAACTTCGGAGACAAATCTCGTTATATCTCTTTGTTGGAAGAAGAGCATAAACCAAAATTATGGTAGCCAGAAAGAAAAAAATGCAAATTTATTTTCGTTTCAGAAAAATTTTTTTCGTGTTAATTGAATATATTTATGTCCATGACAATATCACCATAACCCCACAAACGTCCATATACACTCCTGGAAATGGAAAAAAAGAACACATTGACACCGGTGTGTCAGACCCACCATACTTGATCCGGACACTGCGAGAGGGCTGTACAAGCAATGATCACACGCACGGCACAGCGGACACAACAGGAACCGCGGTGTTGGCCGTCGAATGGCGCTAGCTGCGCAGCATTTGTGCACCGCCGCCGTCAGTGTCAGCCAGTTTGCCGTGGCATACGGAGCTCCATCGCAGTCTTTAACACTGGTAGCATGCCGCGACAGCGTGGACGTGAACCGTATGTGCAGTTGACGGACTTTGAGCGAGGGCGTATAGTGGGCACGCGGGAGGCCGGGTGGACGTACCGCCGAATTGCTCAACACGTGGGGCGTGAGGTCTCCACAGTACATCGATGTTGTCGCCAGTGGTCGGCGGAAGGTGCACGTGCCCGTCGACCTGGGACCGGACCGCAGCGTCGCACGGATGCACGCCAAGACCGTAGGATCCTACGCAGTGCCGTAGGGGACCGCACCGCCACTTCCCAGCAAATTAGGGACACTGTTGCTCCTGGGGTATCGGCGAGGACCATTCGCAACCGTCTCCATGAAGCTGGGCTACGGTCCCGCACACCGTTAGGCCGTCTTCCGCTCACGCCCCAACATCGTGCAGCCCGCCTCCAGCGGTGTCGCGACAGGCGTGAATGGAGGGACGAATGGAGACGTGTCGTCTTCAGCGATGAGAGTCGCTTCTGCCTTGGTGCCAATGATGGTCGTATGCGTGTTTGGCGCCGTGCAGGTGAGCGCCACAATCAGGACTGCATACGACCGAGGCACACAGGGCCAACACCCGGCATCATGGTGTGGGGAGCGATCTCCTACACTGGCCGTACACCACTGGTGATCGTCGAGGGGACACTGAATAGTGCACGGTACATCCAAACCCTCATCGAACCCATCGTTCTACCATTCCTAGACCGGCAAGGGAACTTGCTGTTCCAACAGGACAATGCACGTCCGCATGTATCCCGTGCCATCCAACGTGCTCTACAAGGTGTAAGTCAACTACCCTGGCCAGCAAGATCTCCGGATCTGTCCCCCATTGAGCGTGTTTGGGACTGGATGAAGCGTCGTCTCACGCGGTCTGCACGTCCAGCACGAACGCTGGTCCAACTGAGGCGCCAGGTGGAAATGGCATGGCAAGCCGTTCCACAGGACTACATCCAGCATCTCTACGATCGTCTCCATGGGAGAATAGTAGCCTGCATTGCTGCGAAAGGTGGATATACACTGTACTAGTGCCGACATTGTGCATGCTCTGTTGCCTGTGTCTATGTGCCTGTGGTTCTGTCAGTGTGATCATGTGATGTATCTGACCCCAGGAATGTGTCAATAAAGTTTCCCCTTCCTGGGACAATGAATTCACGGTGTTCTTATTTCAATTTCCAAGAGTGTATTCATTAGGGAGATGACACGTATCAAGTTACATCGGGCTCTTAATTTTGTTGCATTTTTAGCAGCTCATTGTCACCTTGAGCCACATTTCATGCTCTTTCAGTAATGAATATCTCTATCATGACATATTCACATTCTGAGTAAAATGGAAAGACATAACCACTTTGACAAATTAAAGTTTTCCTACACAGCTGATTGTTTTGGTAATCGCTTTGTCTTCTTCTCAGGTGTCCCATGATCTCGAGATCTACGTGCATGAAGATACCTACATTTTCCCGTGATTTTACATGTTCTATGAGTCATTAACCACGAATTAAAAAAAGTTCACACTTACAACATCTGTAATACAAAATATTTCATTTGGCCGGCTGACAAAGTTTGGTAACCATTCCCTCACCCAGCTACAAAGTCTAGCTAAATACAAAATTCGTATTTACAATAACTAAAATCGAACTGATTTCTACAACAATTAAAAATGATTGATTCTATCTGTTAAGGGGGGGAGCGTGCGAGAGAAAGATCAGTGATTACTCTTGTAAGACAAAGAATTTAGATCATCTATATCACTACCAAGGAGACTGGTTACATTAACTGATACATAATTAACAAAACTTACAGCAAAGGTGATTTACGTACTCTGTTGTTAAAACTTCATACTTATCCTAATAACATAAAATGTAAACAGCAGTGGGTGATATATGGAATTTTTATGTACGTTGTTTTATATGAGCTTGTTACCTTGCAAATGAAAATATTGATACACAGCCGTATCAGTGAGTTTATTATGTGTATTAGGCTTGATTACATCACAGCCATTAGGCATCCATTGTTGGATAAAGGTTTACTATAAATTTTATCATGCATTACAAGCTTCTGCCACAGGCATCCATACATGAAACAATATAAAAGTACATAAATGGGTGTTACGGAAAAATTAACGCACTTGTATATTGTCTCTTTAAACATTTACTCGTAATTTCTGCGATATTATCCAGATTACAAATTGATCTCTTGAATTGTATGTTATCTCAGGTTAGTCGAATATGCGTATCGATATACTGAATTGGACAGTATCACTGCGTCAAATAATGACTTTATGTAGTTATTCTTCCTGCAGTGTGATGCTGTTAGTCCACCTCGGTTTTCTGCTACGTACAAGAACATGAAGTGTTGTTTTTCACTTGTTAGTAAAAAGGTGCAATGTACAGCTGTCTGACTTCAGCTTGGATCTTCCTCTTTTCGCTGCAGTGGCATTAGTAATTATTGGCATCCCATCATGGGGCACAACCCCAACGGGAAAGCACTTAATTAAATTCCAAATCCCAATCTCTAAACAGGCCTCTTTCACAAAATACTTCACATTTCCTACGGTACTCATAGCATCCGTACCTCTTCTTACCAGTACGTACTGTACCAAAGAGCCCCACACCCATCCTACGTTCTACCACCCTTACTGTAGCGACCTACATCTACATCTACATCTACATTTATACTCCGCAAGCCACCCAACGGTGTGTGGCGGAGGGCACTTTACGTGCCACTGCCATTAGCTCCCTTTCCTGTTCCAGTCGCGTATGGTTCGCGGGAAGAACGACTGTCTGAAAGCCTCCGTGCGCGCACTAATCTCTCTAATTTTACATTCGTGATCTCCTCGGGAGTTATAAGTAGGGGGAAGCAATATATTCGATACCTCATCCAGAAACGCACCCTCTCGAAAACCGGCGAGCAAGCTACACCGCGATGCAGAGTGCCTCTCTTGCAGAGTCTGCCACTTGAGTTTGCTAAACATCTCCGTAACGCTATCACGCTTACCAAATAACCCTGTGACGAAACGCGCCGCACTTCTTTGGATCTTCTCTATCTCCTCCGTCAACCCGATCTGGTACGGATCCCACACTGATGCGCAATATTCAAGTATAGGTCGAACGAGTGTTTTGTAAGCCACCTCCTTTGTTGATGGACTACATTTTCTAACGACTCTCCCAATGAATCTCAACCTGGTACCCGCCTTACCAACAATTGATGTTATATGACCATTCTACTTCAAATAGTTCCGTACGCATACTCCCAGATATTTTACAGAAGTAACTGCTACCAGTGTTTGAGCCGCTATGATATAATCATACAATAAAGGATCCTTCTTTCTATGTATTCGCAATACATTACATTTGTCTATGTTAAGGGTCAGTTGCCACTCCCTGCACCAAGTGCCTATCCGCTGCAGATCTTCCTGCATTTCGCTACAGTTTTCTAATGCTGCAACGTCTCTGTATATTACAGCATCATCCGCGAAAAGCCGCATGGAACTTCCGACACTACCTACTAGGTCATTTGTATATATTGTGAAAAGCAATGGTCCCATAACACTCCCCTGTGGCACGCCAGAGGTTACTTTAACGTCTGTAGACGTCTCTCCATTGATAACAACATGCTGTGTTCTGTTTGCTAAAAACTCTTCAATCCAGCCACACAGCTGGTCTGATATTCCGTAGGCTCTTACTTTGTTTATCAGACGACAGTGCGGAACTGTATCTAACGCCTTCCGGAAGTCAAGGAAAATAGCATCTACCTGGGAGCCTGTATCTAATATTTTCTGGGTCTCATGAACAAATAAAACGAGTTGGGTCTCACACGATCGCTGTTTCCGGAATCCATGTTGATTGCTACATAGTAGATTCCGGGTTTCCAAAAACGACATGATACTCGAGCAAAAAACATGTTCTAAAATGCTACAACAGATCGACGTCAGAGATATAGGTCTATAGTTTTGCGCATCTGCTCGATGACCCTTCTTGAAGACTGGGACTACCTGTGCTCTTTTCCAATCATTTGGAAACTTCCGTTCCTCTAGAGACTTGCGGTACACGGCTGTTATAAGGGGGGGAAGTTCTTTCGCGTACTCTGTGTAGAATCGAATTGGTATCCCGTCGGGTCCAGTGGACTTTACTCTGTTGAGTGATTCCAGTTGCTTTTCTATTCCTTGGACACTTATTTTGATGTCAACCATTTTTTCGTTTGTGCGAGGGTTTAGAGAAGGAACTGCAGTGCGGTCTTCCTGTGTGAAACAGCTTTGGAAAATGGTGTTTAGTATTTCAGCTTGGAAGAACATCGAGGTAACAGCAGAGGTCGGGGAATCAAAAGTAAGTACCCATCCTGACATTGAAATAAGCCTTCCGCATCAAAGACTACTCGTGTTTCACTTCTTCTCTGAACTGGCACACACTATTTATATTTGCTTTAGTCATCAATCTTCTGAGTGAGTTATGCGGCGTGACTGTAATTTCTCTTCTGTGCCTTCTGCACCAACTTCTTCGTCTCAGATTAGTACTTGCACTCTGTCTTTAGAGGCTTGTTGTATACATTCCAGTCTCTGTCTCCCCGTGCTGTTTTTACTCATTACAGATTACCATGGACGTTATTGCCTGGTGTCTGACACGTGGTACTTATTGAAATTAAGGAAAACGTGGAAGGAAGGACCCACCAATATAACTTTCGTTTCACACAACGTGTTTATTTAGCAGTATATAAACTGTGTTTTACAGATAATCGAAGCATTTAACTATAAAAATTTATTTTACAAAATGAACAAGTTTGCTGACTTCTTTTGACCTTAAACCTCAAGTTGATGGGTGTTGCGTGATGTCCTTAGGTTAGTTAGGGTTAAGTAGTTCTAAGTTCTAGGGGACTGATGACCATAGATGTTAAGTCCCATAGTGCTCAGAGCCATTTGAACCTCAAGTTGAATAAGCTTTTAATCTTTGCAAAGCAGCAAACAGTATGACAAAGATTACAAGACAGCCGAACCTGCAGCCGCCCATTTGTTGGGTGAAACAGCGTTGTTCACTACTGCGCTGGACACAGTCAATCTTATTAAATGCCTTTCTACAACACATGAAAACTATATAAGCACCACTGATGACAAAAGTGATTCAGTCACTCAAAACAGATGACTTAATATTTAATTTGAAAGCTATTATGTCAAAGGGTTCGGGGTTAAGATGCACACCTGTGATTAAAGGTTAAATATATTAGCAAACAATATTACAATGATAATGCCTACTTGAAAGAAACCAACCTCTTAATTTCAATCATCAATGAAGGTGCGACTGGTTCCCAACCAGTCCCTTTGGACAATTTTATTTTGACTAAAGCCCTGGTGCCAGTTGGCTGATAACATACTCAAAATTAAACTGAGTGTCAGTTATTAAGACTGCTCTGAAGGAACATCTTAAAACATCACTTGTGAGCACTTATTACAAGAGAACTCAGTCGGCGGAACCAAAAGATCCAGCAGAAATACACTAATAATGACCCGGTCTTTCAAACACAGAAGCGAACAGCTTAGTACAACAGATTGTTCAGATTATAACTAACGACTGAGAAATGCAATTACCATCAAAGAATTGAACCGGTTAACAATGTTGTGGTATCAGGCGCCAAATGTGGTGTATTGACACCAGGTGTAGTGGATGGGTGCGAGGAGATGCCGTATTAAATCTCGGCGAGAACTTTCCAAACGATTCGTTTGTTTCCACTACAGTGCTCCATTCACCTTGGTCAGCATCACACGGCCCCGCAATGCTGAGGAAGCACCCCAGCGGCCTGTGCAATGCAATGTTGTGTAGTGCCGGCCTTGTTGGCTAGCTGCAGAGTTCCGATTACGTCAGGATCGCTGCGTCAGCAGCCAACTCAGCGGCTTCCGTCCCCATTGACTCTGCGCTGCTCCACTGGGAGCTGTAGGCTGGCCCCGTATTGCTTCTTCCTCGCTGGCATAGCTGAGAACACAGTGGCAACGACCTCCCGCTATCCGGCACCCGAATCTGGGGCCCTCGCCCTCAGAAGTCTCCAGCATGTGTCAGCAGCCGAGAAGACTGTCCATGGTTGCAAGCCAAATTGTGGCCCGCTGCTGGCGGGCTGCAGACACCGCGTCGGCCTCAGAGGGTCGAACCAACGACCCTCTGTGGACTGGGACGATGTTGCCCCACCTACTGCTGCGTGTAGCCCGGCGGTGTGACACGCCTCGCCATCCCACAGAATTGCAACACTTGAATGCCCCGCTTTGGCCTCAGAGCGTCGAACCAGTGACCCGCCATGGGCTGGGATGCTGGCGCCCCATCTGCTCTGCGAGTAGCCCGTGGTGTGACATGCTCCGCCATCCAGGAGAGCTGTCACACTTCAGATCAATCCTGTTAGAAGACGGCACCTATTTATACCCGGCTGCGTGCCTCTGTTTCGCTAACGCACCGCTTAGCGTCACATACGCTTAACACTTAGGTTGGCCAGTGGCCCTCTTCTGCCTGTGACTTGCACCATGGAAACTGCTGTGTGCGCCCTCTCCGGCAGTTCTACGCCCCCGTGGCCTCTATTTGCTTCGCAACTGCTGGTATGCGTAACTTACTGCGATCCGGCCCACACCTGGCTGTAACTCATGCTCCGAATATCGCACTAAACTAGCTTTCCTTGTCCTAAATGGTGGTCCCGCTACAACAGCTAAATCTAACCACAAGGTCCCTTTTTGTTTAACAGCAACCTGGCCTTACTACAATTGTTCCGGCTGTGTTTACAACCAAAAGATGATTAATTAGAACATTCATGATCAGATACAAACCAGAAAGGAAAGCCCATGTAATAGTGGGAAAAATTTTCAAACCACAACTAGTATCTTAGTACAACACTGCTGCCTATATTTGCAACCAAAGAGCAGATACAAACCAGAAAATAATAAGGAGAGCCGGTAGGCAATGACACAAATTACCACAAGGATTACAGAATGTTACTCCCCTTTATCATCAAGCAGTTCCATTGATCCATGGTGCGTCGCAGCGGTTACTGAGTGGTGGCGATGAAAGCCAGGTAGGAGAGGGCAGCCAGGCCACGAGCGGTCGTCCGACACGAATGTTGGCAAACAACCAACAGGATGTCGGCCTGCTGCTTGTAGTCGACGCTGACCCCGGGGAAGTACACTAGGATCCTTGCTCTGCGCAGGCCCTCCTCGCGCAGCTCGTGGCTTCGGCCGGTTGGACCTCGTGACCACATCTTGTCGCGATGGTACCGCCAATCCGCAAACTGCGTGCCTCTCTGTTGGAACAGCGAACACCGTATGTATATATATATCGGCAAGCAAAGACCTTCTAAGGACACAACCCACACATACCAACTCTTCCTCATAGATGTCGGTAGTGAGACCGTAAGAGGTATAGTCGATACTACACCGAAGCCAGTGCGCCAGACAGAACAGTCTACTAACTCAATGGTGCCATGGCTCCATGTCTTACCACATGTCCTGTTTTCTTATTCCTTTTTATGGTACGTGTTCTCCATATGTTCCTTTTCTTCTCTACTCATTCCTTATCATTCCACCAAATTTTGAAGGCTTTTGTGTAGCACCACATATCAAACCCTTCTCTTTCTTTACGGTTTTCCGACACTCCACGAATTAATACTGGATAATGCTGTATTCCGAACGTACATTCTCCAGTGTTTCTTTCTCAGTTAAGGGCGAGCAGATTTATTTTGACTAGGAATGGTCTATTTGTGGATCCTAGTCTACTTTTAATGTTACCCTTGTTCTGCGTTTCATGTGTTCTTTCGTTTGCAACTAAGCAAAATTTCCTAACTTCATCTACTTCATGCTCACCAATTTAGATGTTAAATTTCCTGCTATTCTCATACTTGTACTTCCGACTATCTTCAATTTACTATCAATCTATGTTCTACACTCATTGGATTACGCATTCTAATACTTTAATTTTTCTTCACCTTCACAGAGAATATCAATAACAAAAAAATTGTTCAAATGGCTCTGAGTACTATGGGACTTAACTTCTGAGGTCATCAGTCCCCTAGAACTTAGAACTACTTAAAGCTAACTAACCTAAGGACATCACACACATCCAAGCCCGAGGCAGGATTCTAACCTGCGACCGTAGCGGAATATCAATAACATCGACGAATCTTATTGCTGGTACCATTTCAACTTGAATTTAAGCACTACTTTTGAAGCTTTCTTTTATTTCTGTCATTGCTTCTTCGATGTGCACATTGAACAGTCGCAACAAAATTTCGTAGCACTTTCTTACAGAATTTTTAATCCTAGCACTTCAGTCTCAGTTTGGAATTGTTATCCTTCCATCCTTGTTCTCATACATATAGTACATTATCCTTCTATCCCTACGGCTTACGTCTACTTTCTTGAACATTTCGAATATCTTGCACCATTTCACATTGTCGCCCGGTTTTCTAGGTCGGCAGTTCCTAGTAACATGTCTTGATGTTTCTTAAGTCTTGCACCCATTATCAGTCGCAACGTCTGTGTTGCCCTTACCTTTTAGGAAACCAAACTGATCGTCATCTAACAGATCCTCAGTTTTTCTTTCCATTCATGTATAGTATTATTTTTGTCAGAAGTTTGAATGCATGAGCTGTTAAGCTGACTCTGCTGTAGTTCTCGCTCTTATATGCTCCAGTTGTCTTCGGAATCGCCAGCTGACATTTTCCCGGAAGTCTGGATTCTACACACCAACTTGTATCGTCGTCCAGTTGCCATTTACCTCAATGAATCTAGAAGTTCCAAGGAATTTTATCCATCCCTTCCATCTTATTTTCCAAAGTTCTGTTACATTCTATCGCTAGTACTGCAGCCCCAGTGTTTTCCACACAGATTACCGTCTGTTCCTTTGTCACATCATCAGATAACTTCTTCCTTTCGTAGAGGCCTTCAGTGTACTCTTTTCCACTCTCCGTTCATCTTCTTTAACAGTGGATATACCATGGCACTCCTAGTGTTGCCGCCCTATCTTCTAAATTAAATGGGGACGTTTTGACTTCACTGCATGCTGAATCAGTCTCCCCACAGTTTAACAAACACTAAAAATATTCGACACATAAAAACTTTCTGAAAATTCTTCCTTCCGAAGACCGTTTCTTCCTCGACTTCTTCACATTTATCTTTCTACCAACACGCATCAGATTGTAGCGTTTCCTATTTATTCCATTCCTGAGTGACCCATATTGCCGTTTCCCTGTTTTTCCCTGAATATTTAAGTACTTCCTTCTTTCATCGTTCAAGTGAAGCCTATTTTTCTGTTGCTCATCGTTTATTCGCACTTACCTACCTTGAACCTATGTTTCTCTCGCCAATTCCAGTGACTGCCCTTTTTAGATATATCCACTTCTCTTGAACTGAACTGCCTAGTGTGGTATTTCTCATCGCAATATCTAAAGCCTTAGAGAACTGTAAGGGCTGTAGCCTCTTCATTACTATGCTTGTCAGTTAACAGTGCGGACTTTGCCCAGCAACATTTCTTTCACAAAGTATGAATAACTTGAATAATAACTTGCAATAGTTAAAATGTGTAGGGCACCTGCGTTGTCATTGTCCCCAGACATTATTACCAAGCAGGGTCCCTTTCCTTTCCATGGAATCACCGAGTGTCGTATGGAGACAAAGATCGATTAAATATTTACTCCCAGTTTTTTGTACTTGGTACTGATGAGTTTGTCTAAAATTTCTGTCTCAGTAACTGTTCATTCTTGTACTGCATAGCAGAGGCTACAAAAAATAAAGTAAAATTTCACTGGCAAAACTAATAACTAAAGATACAGCACAAATTAAATGTGCGCAATTTCACATATTCTGTATTTAGCTTAGCGAGTGACTTCTTCTGGCTTGGTACGTATTTTATTGCTGTTATTTTAAAAATAAAAGCAATTGCTCATTTGTTTAAAGTAAATTCGGTTCAATCTTTCAATAATCAGAAAAAAATTGCTTGCCCTTCTCTAAATTTTGCATTACGTTACAATGAGGTTATTGAAATTTATGTTATTTACATTAAAAATTTAACTTAAGCCAGTCATTTATTTAACCAGTAATTTCATTTATTGCTACTTTCAAAATTTAGTATTTCAAAATAAGTACCTGCAAACTCAGTGCTTTCTGATTGATTTATTTTATCGTGAACTATTGTGTTGCGGAAATGCGTGACAACCTTCTGTGAGACCCAGATTGTTTTATTTGTTAGTCGAAGGCGCTATTCCTAGACCATACGCTTATAGTTTTCTCAGGCTATGAATACAGCAGTACGGGCCAGCTCAGTAGGCAGTATACTTGAAGAGGAATGGACTTCTCTAAAAAGTGCAATCACAGAAGTTGGAAATAAAAACATAGGTACAAAGAAGGTAACTGCGAAACGACCATTGATAACAGTAGAAATACATCAGTTGATCTATGATAGAAGGAAGTACAGGAATGTTCATTGATATTCAGGAATACAGAAATACAAGTCACTAACGAATGAAATAATTAGGAAGTGCAAAGAAGCTAAGGCGAAATGGCTGTATGAAAAATGTGAAGAAATCGAAAAAGAAGTGATTGTCGGAAGGACAGACTCAGCATACAGGAAAGTCAAAACAACATTCGGTGAAATTAAAAGCTAGGGTGGTAACATTACGAGTGCGACGGGAATTCCACTGTTAAATGCAGAGGAGAGAGCGAATAGGTGGAAAGAACACATTGACGACCTGTACGAGGGGAAGATTTTTCTGATGTGACAGAACAAGAAACAGGAGTCGAGTTAGAAGAGATAGGGGATCCAGTATTAGAATCAGAATTTAAAAGGGCTTCGGAGGACATAATATCAAATGAGGCATAACATTCCATCAGAATCTCTTAAAACCATTGGGGTAAGTGGCCACAAAACCAATATTCACGTTAATGCGTGGAATGTATAACTCTGGCGATGTACCATCCGATTTTCGGAAAAAAATATCACCACGCAATTCCGAAGACTGCAAGAGCTGGAAAGACCTAGAATTATCACACAATCAGCTTAACAGCTCATGCATTCGAGCTGCCGACAAGAATAATATGCAGAAGAGCGGAAAAGAAAATTGAGGACATCAGATGATCAGTTTCGATTCAGGAAAGTTAGAGGAACCAGTGAGGCAATTCTGACGTTGCGTGCGGTTGATAATGGAAGCAAGACTAAAGAAAAATCAGGACACGTTCATAGGATTTTCCGACCTGAAAAAAGCGTTCGAGAATGTAAAATGGTGCAATATATTCGAAATTGTGAGAAAAAAATAGGGGTAAGCTGTAGGGAGAGACGGGTAATACACAATACGTACAAGAGTCAAGAGGGAATAATAAGAGAGGACGACAAAGAACGAGGTACACGGATTAAAAAGGGTGTAGTCTTTCGCCCCTACTGTTCAGTCTGTACATCGGAGATGTAATGATGTAAGTAAAAGAAAGGTTCAGGAGTGGGATTAAAACTCAAGATGAAAGGATATCAGTGATACGATTCGCTGATGACATTGTTAACCTGATTGAAAGTGAAAAAGAATTACATCATCTGATTAATGTAATGAACAGTCTAATGAGTAGAGAATATGGACTGAGAGTAAGTCGAAGAAAGACGAAAGTAAACAGCGAGAAAGTAGATGAAAGTTAAGGAATTCTACTACATAGGCAGCGAAATAACCAATGACTGACGGAGAAAGGACATGAAAAGCAGATTATCACTGGCGAAAAGGGCATTCCTGGCCAAGAGAAGTCTCCTTGTATCAAACATAGGCCTTAATTTGAGGAAGAAATTTCTGAGAAGGTATGTTTGTAGCACGGCATTGTATGTTAGTGAGACATGGACTGTGGGAAAACCGGAACAAAAGAGAATCGAAGCATTTGAAATATGGTGCTCCAGACGGTTGTTGAAAATTAGGTGGACTGGTAAGGTAAGGAATGAGGACGTTGTGCGCAGAATCGGAGAGGAAAGGAATATGTGGATAACACTGATAAGGAGAAGGGACAGGATGAAAGGACACCTGTTACGACATGAGGGAAAGACTTCCATGGCATTAGAAGGAGCTGTAGAGGGGATAAGCTGTAGAGGAAGACAGAGATTGGAAGACATCCAGCTAATAATTGAGGACGTAGGTTGCAAGTGCTACTCTGAGATGAAAAGGCTGCCACAGAAAAGGATTTATTGACCGGCTGCTTCAAGATAGTCAGAAGACGGATGACTATAAAAAAGCGGAGTTTTTTCGCAACAATATACGATTCGATTGGGTTTCTGGATTAACTGTTCAAACTTATTTTCGAAGAAAGCATTCAGCACAATTTTGGACAATATTTTATGCCAACCCCCCGCCATAACACTTCTTTATCTATCGCATCTGACATAAAGGCTGCCCTTTCCTCGCCTCGCTCTTGATCTTCCCCAAGAACTTCCATCTTTACTTTACTTACCTGCACACATTCCTCCTACTTTCTTACAGCCCGCAGCAACACTTTCTAGTATGATAAAAAAAATTTCAATTCTTTCAATTCAAATCTGTGTTTCATACTAGAATGACGTGTTCCCAGTTTGGCACAGCTTTGCCACAGGAGACACGAAAGCGGTCGAAGACGTCCGTCTTCTGGTCGGCTCCTGATCGTTGTCAGAAGGAGGCTAGTTTTTTGATTACGCAAAGACTTCTATTATTTGGAAAAGAACAACCCCGATTTCTTTACGTAATCAGTATGAATTTTATAATTACCTGTTGTTGTTGTGGTCTTCAGTCCTGAGACTGGTTTGATGCAGCTCTCCATGCTACTCTATCCTGTGCAAGCTTCTTCATCTGCCAGTACCTACTGCAACCTACATCCTTCTGAATCTGCTTAGTGTATTCATCTCTTGGTCTCCCTCTACGATTTTTACCCTCCACGCTGCCCTCCAATGCTAAATTTGTGATCCCTCGATGCCTCAGAACATGTCCTACCAACCGATCCCTTCTTCTAGTCAAGTTGTGCCACAAACTTCTCTTCTCCCCAATCCTATTCAATACCTCCTCATTAGTTACGTGATCTACCCACCTTATTTTCAGCATTCTTCTGTAGCACCACATTTCGAAAGCTTCTATTCTCTTCTTGTCCAAACTAGTTATCGTCCATGTCTCACTTCCATACATGGCTACACTCCATACAAATACTTTCAGAAACGACTTCCTGACACCTAAATCTATATTCGATGTTAACAAATTTCTCTTCTTGAGAAACGCTTTCCTTGCCATTGCCAGTCTACATTTTATATCCTCTCTACTTCGACCATCATCGGTTATTTTACTCCCTAAATAGCAAAACTCCTTTACTACTTTAAGTGTCTCATTTCCTAATCTAATTCCCTCAGCATCACCCGACTTAATTTGACTACATTCCATTATCCTCGTTTTGCTTTTGTTGATGTTCATCTGATATCCTCCTTTCAAGACACTGTCCATTCCGTTCAACTGCTCTTCCAAGTCCTTTGCTGTCTCTGACAGAATTACAATGTCATCGGCGAACCTCAAAGTTTTTACTTCTTCTCCATGAATTTTAATACCTACTCCGAATTTTTCTTTTGTTTCCTTTACTGCTTTCTCAATATACAGATTGAATAACATCGGGGAGAGGCTACAACCCTGTCTCACCCCTTTCCCAACCACTGCTTCCCTTTCATGCCCCTCGACTTTTATAACTGCCATCTGGTTTCTGTACAAATTGTAAATAGCCTTTCGCTCCCTGTATTTTACCCCTGCCACCTTCAGAATTTGAAAGAGAGTATTCCAGTCAACATTGTCAAAAGCTTTCTCTAAGTCTACAAATGCTAGAAATGTAGGTTTGCCTTTTCTTAATCTTTCTTCCAAGACAAGTCGTAAGGTCAGTATTGCCTCACGTGTTCCAACATTTCTACGGAATCCAAATGATCTTCACCGAGGTCGGCTTCTACCAGTTTTTCCATTCGTCTGTAAAGAATTCGCGTTAGTATTTTGCAGCTGTGACTTATTAAACTGATAGTTCGGTAACTTTCACATCTGTCAACACCTGCTTTCTTTGGGATTGGAATTATTATATTCTTCTTAAAGTCTGAGGGTATTTCGCCTGTCTCATACATCGTGCTCACCAGATGGTAGAGTTTTGTCAGAACTGGCTCTCCCGAGGCCATCAGTAGTTCTAATGGAATGTTGTCTACTCCCGGGGCCTTGTTTTGACTCAGGTCTTTCAGTGCTCTGTCAAACTCTTCACGCAGTATCTTATCTCCCATTTCATCTTCATCTACATCCTCTTCCATTTCCATAATATTGTCCTCAAGTACATCGCCCTTGTATAAACCCTCTATATACTCCTTCCACCTTTCTGCTTTCCCTTCTTTGCTTAGAACTGGGTTGCCATCTGAGCTCTTGATATTCATACAAGTGGTTCTCTTCTCTCCAAAGGTCTCTTTAATTTTCCTGTAGGCAGTATCTATCTTACCCCTAGTGAGACAAGCCTCTACATCCTTACATTTGTCCTCTAGCCATCCCTGCTTAGCCAATTTGCACTTCCTGTCGATTTCATTTTTGAGACGTTTGTATTCCTTTTTGCCTGCTTCATTTACTGCATTTTTATATTTTCTCCTTTCATCAATTAAATTCAATATTTCTTCTGTTACCCAAGGATTTCTATTAGCCCGCGTCTTTTTACCTACTTGATCGTCTGCTGCCTTCACTACTTCATCCCTCAGAGCTACCCATTCTTCTTCTACTGTGTTTCTTTCCCCCATTCCAGTCAATTGTTCCCTAATGCTCTCCCTGAAACTCTCTACAACCTCTGGTTCTTTCAGTTTATCCAGGTCCCATCTCCTTAAATTCCCACCTTTTTGCAGTTTCTTCAGTTTCAATCTGCAGTTCATAACCAATAGATTGTGGTCAGAATCTACATCTGCCCCAGGAAATGTCTTACAATTTAAAACCTGGTTCCTAAATCTCTGTCTTACCATTATATAATCTATCTGAAACCTGTCAGTATCTCCAGGCATCTTCCATGTATACAGCCTCCTTTCATGATTCTTGAACCAAGTGTTAGCTATGATTAAGTTATGCTCTGTGCAAAATTCTACAAGGTGGCTTCCTCTTTCATTCCTTCCCCCCAATCCATATTCACCTACTATGTTTCCTTCTCTCCCTTTTCCTACTGACGAATTCCAGTCACCCATGACTATTAAATTTTCGTCTCCCTTCACTACCTGAATAATTTCTTTTACTCGTCACACATTTTATCTATTTCTTCATCATCTGCAGAGCTAGTTGGCATATAAACTTGTACTACTGTAGTAGGCATGGGCTTTGTGTCTATCTTGGCCACAATAATGCGTTCACTATGCTGTTTGTAGTAGCTAACCCGCACTCCTATTTTTTTATTCATTATTAAACCTACTCCTGCATTACCCCTATTTGATTTTGTATTTATAACCCTGTAATCACCTGACCAAAAGTCTTGTTCCTCCTGCCACCGAACTTCACTAATTCCCACTATATCTAACTTTAACCTATCCATCTCCCTTTTTAAATTTTCTAACCTACCTGCCCGATTAAGGGATCTGACATTCCACGCTCCGATCCGTAGAACGCCAGTTTTCTTTCTCCTGATAACGACGTCCTCTCGAGTAGTCCCCGCCCGGAGATCCGAATGGGGGACTATTTTACCTCCGGAATATTTTACTCAAGAGGACGCCATCATCATTTAATCATACAGTAGAGCTGCATGTCCTCGGGAAAAGTTACGGCTGTAGTTTCCCCTTGCTTTCAGCCGTTCGCAGTACCAGCACAGCAAGGCCGTTTTGGCTAATGTTACAAGGCCAGATCAGTCAATCATCCAGACTGTTGCCCCTGCAACTACTGAAAAGGCTGCTGCCCCTCTTCAGGAACCACATGTTTGTCTGGCCTCTCAACAGATACCCCTCCGTTGTGGTTGCACCTACGGTACGGCCATCTGTATCGCTGAGGCACGCAAGCCTCCCCACCAACGGCAAGGTCCATGGTTCATGGGGGGTGGGACCTTTAACAATGATCAGTAAAAAAAATTGCATTTGCAAATGAAATCATTAATAAATGGGGCAGCTATGAGTTGTATAGAAGACAAGGGGCGGCCTTCTGTACACGACCAGGATGCCGCAGTATTCTCTTCTGTAGTAAAGGCTGTTTGACATTTATAAAAATAATATGGCATGGAGGTTAAAAAAGTATAAAGGAAAAGAACAGAATAAGAAATCTGGTAAACACAAAATATATTCAAACAATTCTCACTAGCAAATTAGGCTTATTTATAAACAATATAACTTACATAAGTACTTTTCTAACTGTATGGTGCGATCAGATTTCAGCCTGCCCTGTGCTGTCTCCTTGGTTTACGTTTTTGTCACAAATTACAGTCATTACTTTTCTCCTTCGTTAAAGACAATTCTTGCACTGGTCAACACCTTCATAACAATAACTTGCCGATTTACAGTTTCGAACATAAATTACTTGAATTTTGTTAATTAATAATGTTGTCTGCACGCTGGCAAGACCGCTCACTTTTATAGCTTAAAGTAGACCGTCTTCTACGTTTTCACAACACAAGCAGAAAAACAATAAAATCTGAAGATCTACAAAAGGTTTTTACTGTCATCTTTTACTTAGATCGAAGCGGAACGACAGTTCAGCTTCTGTTAAAATGTTTCTTTGCCTGCGCAATCGATATATTAGCGTCCGTGCTAGATGCGCATCTTTACAGTTACGTAAATTATATAAAACAAATGTCTTTCAAAGAATAGATCTCATCTCATAAGTTGATCATTTAATATACAGATAGGTGAATGCCTTTCCAAGGGTACTCACTGCTTTCATACGACGGAAATCCCAATAATATTACAACTTGGCCTACCTCCTCAGTTATACTTCATCTTTACTTGTCCGCAGAACCTTTCAGGGAGACCAAAGTTTTTCTCTCCTCTAAACATCCCTCCCCAGATCTTTCAGCTCTTAGTGGAAGTACAGAGTTTCACCTTAAAAGATCGTTTCCTATCTTCAACGTCTTTTAGAAAGTTTTTGTCGATGGTATGTCACATTTATCTTTTTGCTGAATTTGTCAGTTGGATCATGTTCAAATTTTTCGCCCTATGTAATACTGTTTCATCTTTGCTGGTTTTTAATCTATTTGGCTGAAAAGCGGAAATTTTGTCCCGCCACAGCCCCTTATAGGCCACCCACCGCCACTCTGGGACAGTGTAGGGACGCAAAAACTGAGCGTTTAAAACCGATACCGGTATTTTAACTCTGAATAACCGGAATTCTTCGATTTTCTTTCTTGCTTCGACTGTAACAGGTGTTTTTAATTTGTTACTACAACCGATTGAAAAAATGAAATATCAGCTATTCTTGGCAGCAATGGTGAAATTTTTGGTTTCTCACCTTTTTTAAACAGTAAATTTTTATTCATAAAATTTCCATTGCTTTACAAAATTGTATTGTTGTGGAAAATGAGAAAAACGATCAAAGCTATTTATAACAATGCCGACAGAAAAGAGGAACAAACACATTGCGTAAGAATTAGTACAGCGTTGCCGAGACAATAACGCACCTGTTACCATGAGGCGTGGACTCTTAGATTGTACGTGCACGTGCAGTATGCAACACTTGCCCCCATCTCATTTACCTGGTAGTTTCTCACTGTCGTTGTCGGACATCAGTTGTGCTACAGAATGGCATCATCCCTAGTCTGGAAGTATTTTACAAAGGGCGGTGTCAAAGAAGCACAGAGCTACATTTGATTTAGAAGATTAAACATGGCAGGAGCTACAACAAACATGTGACATCATGTGAGGAGAAAACTTCAAACTTGAGAATCCATTTCTTGTGACTGAAAATTCGCAATTTTTTACAAACACAACTTTTATTGATCTAAGTTCACAAGGTTAATGACTGAACATACAAACGATAGGTAACAATAACGAGGACAGCAAAAGAATCCTAATTGAGGCAAACAAAAGTTCACTTCTAATTTTCCACAAAGGTTCGTGATAACACACTCACACACGAGTAACAGTCCAATTCCGAGATGAAGACGTAATACTCAACGGTCGCAGCACACGAGGTCGGCATCCGGCGTGAAATAAACTTCAGGGCTGGTTCTAGCCCCTAGATAGCTGTCTCCAGCCAATGAGGTTTTGGCGTAGTGATACTTCCTGCAGGCCGTGGCTCGAGCTCCCCCTGCAGGAAATAGTGCTCGGAATGTCTGTTTCCATTCTCTTGTATGTAAATAGCCGGTGTCTACCATTGGGCTTTTGGTGCGCCTTGGGCATAGACAACCTCGTAATCTGTGGTGTAATATGGGTTGCCAGCACTCAGGGGCTACATTGGCTCCAATGTAAGACCACTCATACACTCCTGGAAATTGAAATAAGAACACCGTGAATTCATTGTCCCAGGAAGGGGAAACTATATTGACACATACCTGGGGTCAGATACATCACATGATCACACTGACAGAACCACAGGCACATAGACACAGGCAACAAACAGAGCATGCACAATGTCGGCACTAGTACAGTGTATATCAACCTTTCGCAGCAATGCAGGCTGCTATTCTCCCATGGAGACTATCGTAGAGATGCTGGATGTAGTCCTGTGGAACGGCTTGCCATGCCATTTCCACCTGGCGCCTCAGTTGGACCAGCGTTCGTGCTGGACGTGCAGACCGCGTGAGACGACGCTTCATCCAGTCCCAAACATGCTCAATGGGGGACAGATCCGGAGATCTTGCTGGCCAGGGTAGTTGACTTACACCTTCTAGAGCACGTTGGGTGGCACGGGATACATGCGGACGTGCATTGTCCTGTTGGAACAGAAAGTTCCCTTGCCGGTCTAGGAATGGTAGAACGATGGGTTCGATGACGGTTTGGATGTACCGTGCACTATTCAGTGTCCCCTCGACGATCACCAGTGGTGTACGGCCAGTGTAGGAGATCGCCCCCCACGCCAAACACGCATACGACCATCATTGGCACCAAGGCAGAAGCGACTCTCATCGCTGAATACGACACGTCTCCATTCGTCCCTCCATTCACGCCTGTCGCGACACCACTGGAGGCGGGCTGCACGATGTTGGGGCGTGAGCGGAAGACGGCCTAACGGTGTGCGGGACCGTAGCCCAGCTTCATGGAGACGGTTGCGAATGGTCCTCGTCGATACCCCAGGAGCAACAGTGTCCCTAATTTGCTGGGAAGTGGCGTTGCGGTCCCCTACGGCACTGCGTAGGATCCTACGGTCTTGGCGTGCATCCGTGCGTCGCTGCGGTCCGGTCCCAGGTCGACGGGCATGTGCACCTTCCGCCGACCACTGGCGACAACATCGATGTACTGTGGAGACCTCACGCCCCACGTGTTGAGCAATTCGGCGGTACGTCCACCCGGCCTCCCGCATGCCCACTATACGCCCTCGCTCAAAGTCCGTCAACTGCACATACGGTTCACGTCCACGCTGTCGCGGCATGCTACCAGTGTTAAAGACTGCGATGGAGCTCCGTATGCCACGGCAAACTGGCTGACACTGACGGCGGCGGTGCACAAATGCTGCGCAGCTAGCGCCATTCGACGGCCAACACCGCGGTTCCTGTTGTGTCCGCTGTGCCGTGCGTGTGATCATTGCTTGTACAGCCCTCTCGCAGTGTCCGGAGCAAGTATGGTGGGTCTGACACACCGGTGTCAATGTGTACTTTTTTCCATTTCCAGGAGTGTAGTTTATGATAATATTAGAAAGTAACTGATCCGATGCCAGCTTGTACATAATATGCCTTTATCTGCTTTTAGCCCTCGAAAACCGACAAATTGACACGAAAAATAGAGGTCCTCAATCTCTCAGCTGTCGCTCTTTAGCTCTGGCACAGATAGTGGTATGATCCCCTATTACATGATTTTTGAACAGAGCTTCAAAAAATCAGAATCAATGGGAGAATACTGGTGATTTGTTGTAGTATTCAACCACTTACCACTATGCGAGAAATTCTGCGCACGATGCCTATTTAATTTAATAATTTGACTCTATGTACCTTGAAACTGTCACTATTTTTTCATCTTAGTTCGAATTCTGCTTTCATAATAGGAAACAATAATAGCACGCAGTCTTCAGGCCACAAGTGGCCCATCGGGTCCATCCGAGCGCCGTGTCATCCTCAGTGGAGGATGCGGTTAGGAGGGGCGTGTGGTCAGCTCATCGCTCTCCCGGTCGTTATGATGGTTTTCTTTGACCGGAGCCGCTACTATTCGGTCGAGTAGCTCCACAGTTGGCATCACGAGGCTGAGTGCATCCCGAAAACTGGCAACAGCTCGTGGCGGCCCGGATGGTCACCCATCCAAGTGGCAGCCACGCCCGACAGCGCTTAACTTCGGTGATCTCACGGGAACCGGTGTATCCACTGCGGCAAGGCCGTTGCCGTAAATGGAAACAATAGGATTTAAAAACCGAAATCGGTGATTTCAGAAACTGGTCATTTCGAGCGGCTTTAACAGTCAGATTAGACCGGTGTTGAAAAAGGAAACCGATGTATCCGGAAACATTTTGTTTCAACGATAACCGCCATTGCTAGTCGAGGGGATGAGATAAGGAAACAAATCTATTTCCGTGCGTAACATATCTCTCTGCAACTTCCTACGTGTGTGTAAGTGATGTAAATACACTCCTGGAAATTGAAATAAGAACACCGTGAATTCATTGTCCCAGGAAGGGGAAACTTTATTGACACATTCCTGGGGTCAGATACATCACATGATCACACTGACAGAACCACAGGCACATAGACACAGGCCACAGAGCATGTACAATGTCGGCACTAGTACAGTGTATATCCACCTTTCGCAGCAATGCAGGCTGCTATTATCCCATGGAGACGATCGTAGAGATGCTGGATGTAGTCCTGTGGAACGGCTTGCCATGCCATTTCCACCTGGCGCCTCAGTTGGACCAGCGTTCGTGCTGGACGTGCAGACCGCGTGAGACGACGCTTCATCCAGTCCCAAACATGCTCAATGGGGGACAGATCCGGAGATCTTGCTGGCCAGGGTAGTTGACTTACACCTTCTAGAACACGTTGGGTGGCACGGGATACATGCGGACGTGCATTGTCCTGTTGGAACAGAAAGTTCCCTTGCCGGTCTAGGAATGGTAGAACGATGGGTTCGATGACGGTTTGGATGTACCGTGCACTATTCAGTGTCCCCTCGACGATCACCAGTGGTGTACGGCCAGTGTAGGAGATCGCTCCCCACACCATGATGCCGGGTGTTGGCCCTGTGTGCCTCGGTCGTATGCAGTCCTGATTGTGGCGCTCACCTGCACGGCGCCAAACACGCATACGACCATCATTGGCACCAAGGCAGAAGCGACTCTCATCGCTGAAGACGACACGTCTCCATTCGTCCCTCCATTCACGCCTGTCGCGACACCACTGGAGGCGGGCTGCACGATGTTGGGGCGTGAGCGGAAGACGGCCTAACGGTGTGCGGGACCGTAGCCCAGCTTCATGGAGACGGTTGCGAATGGTCCTCGTCGATACCCCAGGAGCAACAGTGTCCCTAATTTGCTGGGAAGTGGCGTTGCGGTCCCCTACGGCACTGCGTAGGATCCTACGGTCTTGGCGTGCATCCGTGCGTCGCTGCGGTCCGGTCCCAGGTCGACGGGCACGTGCACCTTCCGCCGACCACTGGCGACAACATCGATGTACTGTGGAGACCTCACGCGCCACGTGTTGAGCAATTCGGCGGTACGTCCACCCGGCCTCCCGCATGCCCACTATACGCCCTCGCTCAAAGTCCGTCAACTGCACATACGGTTCACGTCCACGCTGTCGCGGCATGCTACCAGTGTTAAAGACTGCGATGGAGCTCCGTATGCCACGGCAAACTGGCTGACACTGACGGCGGCGGTGCACAAATGCTGCGCAGCTAGCGCCATTCGACGGCCAACACCGCGGTTCCTGTTGTGTCCGCTGTGCCGTGCGTGTGATCATTGCTTGTACAGCCCTCTCGCAGTGTCCGGAGCAAGTATGGTGGGTCTGACACACCGGTGTCAATGTGTTCTTTTTTCCATTTCCAGGAGTGTATTTCGTAGATGTTCTTGTAACTATAGTGACTTCCTCTATTACATTATAATGCAGGTCACGTGTGTTGGTAAGCAGCGGAGGTCGTGTTTTACACATACCAGACAAGGTCTCTTTGCATGCGGAAAACAAACCTGTGTGTTTGATTAGAAGCTGTGCGCCTTCTCGCGGTCCCCTTTCGGAGTGAGGACAATAGTCACCGGTTCGCCACCCCTACAGTGCGGTTTATCGCGGAGCTCCCGCCAGCTGGCAGCACCTGCACAAAAGAGCCGCCAGCTGCCGAATGGAAGGCGACGCCTCTAATTACGTATGCACTGTTTGTTCGTTCCCCCGCTCCGGGCGGCGAGACGACAACTTTGGCACAAATTCACTCATCTCGCCGGCGCGGAATTCGCCCCGGAAACAACGAACGCGCGTCGCCGAAATGCGGGAGCAGCCACACGTGTTTTCCTCCCGAGTTCTCCACAGCTCCGTACCCGTGTACTAACTAGCTTTTTGGTCGCCTACGGCAGTGCAGATACAGTGGATCCATGCACCCTCTGGCGCCTACTGCGTCTCCATACAACTTTGAGATTGTGTTTCCTTTGGAAACATGCACGTAACCCATCCGAGAAAATGAAAAATTGAATTTCTAATGCTCATTTCAGTTACCTATCTCTGAGTCATGCTACATGATGTTCAGGTTTTCGAGTTTCAGCATAGTAATATGAACAGTATAATAGTTTTTACACGTTTACTTATTTATTTACGATTATTTATCTTCAAGATACTGGTCAATCCTTTGACATCCAATGCTGGACATATATTTCCTCTAGGTTTGGTTCAAAAAATGGTTCAAATGGCTCTGAGCACTACGGGACTTAACTTCTGATGTCATCAGTCCTCTAGAACTTAGAACTACTTAAACCTGACTAACCTAAGGACGTCACACACAGCCATGCCCGAGGCCGGTCGCGTGGTTCCAGACTATAGCGCCTAGAATCGCTCAGCCACTCCGGCCGGTTCCTCTAGGTTTCCCCGTGATTTAATCTAACTGAACCTTTAACTTAGTTTTATCTCAGAGACGTTCCTATTTTTAAAAAGATCTCGCAAGTACATTTCAGATGACGGCAGCGGTGGTCTAGCGGTTCTGGCGTTGCAGTCCGGAACCGCGGGACTGCTACGGTCGCTGGTTAGAATCCTGCCTCGGGCGTGGGTGTGTGTGATGTCCTTAGGTTAGTTAGGTTTAAGAAGTTCTAAGTTCTAGGGTACTTATGACCTAAGATGTTGAGTCCCATAGTGCTCAGAGCCATTTGAACCATCTGAACATTTCATATCTCCTACATAATGAGTCTGTTTCATTTTAACGTCAAGTCTGCTTTTACTTCCCGCCACGCGCTATTCTAAACCGATTTAGCACCATCACATGTGAAATACGAGGGTTGGAACTTAAATAGTGGCAAGTATTTATTCAGAACCGATACAGAAGAGTTACATGTTTGCACCTGATACTTTCCTTCAAAGTAGTAACCAGCGTTGTGTAGGACCCGTTGCCAGCCATGACGAAGGCTTAGAATACCGTTAGCAGAGCCTGTTCTGTTGACGGTGCAAATGGAGCGATCTACTGCCTGTCGAATCTCGGGAACAGTTCTGAAGCGCATGCCACAAAGTGGTTCCTTCATCTTCGGAATCAAATAAAACTCGCAATGACTTAAGTCCGGGGAGTATGGTGAATGGTACAGTACTTCCCAGTCCCATCGACCGAACAGAGCAGCCACAGCTTGCGCTGTATGGGCCCACACATTTTCGTGCAAAATCATCGGTGGGTTGCGAAGAGAGTGTTGCCACTTCTTTCGCAAAGCTAGTCTCAGGTGATGCTCCGAAAACGAACAGTAATACAACTTAAGTCCTTGTGACATTGATTTGAATTCGAAGATGAAGGGAACACTTCGTGGTTCAAAATGGCTATGAGAACGTCTGAGATCATCAGTCCCCTAGAACTTAGAACTACTTAAACCTAACTAACCTAAGGACATCACACACATCCAGTCCCGGGGCAAGATTCGAACCTGTGATCGTAGCGGTGACCCGGTTCCAGACAGTAGCGCCTAGAACCGCTCGGGCACTCCGGCTGCCTGGACCACTTCGTGACATTCGCTTCAGAACTGTTCCAGAGATTCGGCAGGGAGTAGACCGCTCCATTCGCACCATCAACAGAACAGGCTCTGCTAACGGTATTCTACGCCTTCCACATCGCTGGCAACGGGTTCTACACAACGCTGGTGACTACGTTGAAGGACAGTAACAGGTGCAAACATGTAACTCTTTTGTATCGGTTGTGAATAAATAGTCGCCACTATTTAAGTTTCAACTCTTGTGTATACTTTATCATCAGTTTCAGTTTTAATTGATCCTTGAGATTTGCTAGAATTTGCTGGGAACAATCAGTTCCAGACGTAATCAAGTGCTTAATTAAAATTACTGGCTTAAGTTCAGCATTTCATACGAGCAGTGTCAAATTAATTGAAGATGGTATCTGTTCCCGAAAGAACAGATACCACTGATGACCGTGCAGCTTTTCTAGAATGAAATGATAATTAAATCGAAACCTTTAGCTACCGACAGGTTTTGTTGATATACATCAATGGGGACAGCTGAAAATGTGTGCCCCGACCGGGACACGCGCGAGTAATGAGTGTATGGGAAAATACCTCTTAGGAACACTACGAATGTAGGTTGTGGGAACAGTTGTGAATGTGGTTCTCACTGGAAGCGTGCTACGGAGAAGTTCGTGCAGTCGCACTATCTATCCTCTGTGCCCCCCGTGGCTCAGATGGACGCAGGCACCGTAGCTCAGCGTGTTCGCTCAGAGAGGCGCTGGTCCTCTGTAATAAAAAAAACTGAGTAAAGGAATCAACGATCAACTTGAACAGATGTCCTATGAAGTCCGCCCAGACCAAACGCAGCGAACATTACGAAACAAAATTTAAAAATAAGAGACGGATAGTGCTTCTGCCATGTAATCAGGAGATCCCGGGTTCGAGTCCTGGTCGGAGCACACATTTTCAGCTGTCCCCATTGATGTATATCAACAACACCTGTCGGCAGCTAAGGGTTTGGATTTAATTATCATTTGAATGTTAAATTGTTAATGCGGAATTTTAGTGACACGCTTGAGAAACCATTATTGTTATTATTATTATTATTATTATTATTATTATTATTATTACAAGGGGCGTTAAACAAGTAATGCAATACATTTTTTTCTGAAAGCAGGTGGGTTTTATTCACGATCCCTGTACACCATATTATTCCCGATTCTTTTGGCTATAAAACCCTGTTTTTCAATATCGTCTCCGTTCAATGCGAAGGTCTTATGCCACCTTACTGGGTGAGTTTATTTGCCTGCATGGTACCACTCTACTTGTCGCTGTCACAGCAGAGGTCTCGCTGCATCAGTAACCTCCTCCTCATCCACGTACTGCTTCCAGCGCCATGCATCCCTCATTGGGCCAAACAGATGCTCTTTAACTTCTTCAGTTAGTGAAAATTCCTGGCAGATTAAAACTGTGTGCCGGACCGAGACTCGAACTCGGGACCTTTGTCTTTCGCGGGCAAATGCTCTACTAACTGAGCTACCCATGCACGACTCACGCCCCGTCCTCGCATCTGTAGTTCTGCCAGTACCTCGTCTCCTACCTTCCAAAATTTACAGAAGCTCTCCTGCGAACCTTGCAAACTAGCACTCCTGAACGAAAGGATACTGCGGAGACATGGCTTAGCCTCAGCCGGGGGGATGTTTCCAGAATGACATTTTCACTCTGCAGCGGAGTGTGCGCTGATATGAAACTTCCTGGCAGATTAAAACTGTGTGCCCGACCGAGACTCGAACTCGGGACCTTTGCCTTTCGTGGGCAAGTGCTCTAGAAACAACGCCGAGGCTGTGGCTAAGCCATGTCTCTGCAATATCCTTTCTTCCAGGTGTGCTAGTTCTGCAGGTTCGCAGGAGACCTTCTGTAAAGTTTGGAAGGTAGGAGACGAGGTACTGCTAGAAGTAAAGCTGTCAGACCGGGCGTGAGTCGTCCTTCGGTAGCTCAGATGGTAGAGCACTTGCCCGCGAAAGGCAAAGGTCCCGAGTTCGAGTCTCGGTCGGGCACACAGTTTTAATCTGCCAGGATGTTTCATATCAGCGCACACTCCGCTGCAGAGTGAAAATCTCATACTACAGTTAGTGTTTGAGGAACCCAGTGGGTGTACACCTTTGGGCACCCCAACTGGTGGACGAGTACGTCAGCAATACAATCAGAGACGAGGAGTTGAGCAGCGCCGTGTTTGATTGCGGTTCGACGGTCACCTGGAATGAGAGTGTCAGCACGTCCCACATTCCAGGAGTCACACCTGTCTGCCGCCTGCCGGCACTCGGGAGATCGGGCAGGTTTTGCTCAACGTTATTGCGATGACAAGCATCCCGCCCAGCGGCTCACCGTGCTTTTGTTCACTGCCAGGTCCCCCAAGACATTCTGCAAGCGCCTATGAATATCAGCGATGAACTGGCTTTCTGTCATGGGAAATTCAGTGACAGCTCTCTGCTTCGAACAAATCTCCCTTACAGAGGCCAACTTTCAAGACTAAATATAACAACGCTGCCGATTGGAACTCCATGAGCGAGAATATTCTATGAAATCCCACAAAGAATTTAGCATTTTTTCAGTCAAAATTGGGGCAGAAAATATGTGTTCCATTACTTACTGAACGTCGCTCGCATTATTATTATTATTATTATTATTATTATTACTCATTCGCATGAAGCTTCAGGGCATGCATTATACTGGGTGTCCCAGCTATCTTGTCCACCCAAAATATCTCTGGAACAATAACAGCTATTGGAAAACGACTTTCACCGGTATCAATGTAGGGCTGGGGCCCATGAATGTACATATTTGGAAACATTCTAAAACGAAAGCATATGTGTTTTTTAACACAAACTTATGTTTTTTTTAAATGGACATCCTATATTTTTTCTTCAGCAATCCAGAGCATGACAAAGCACATACACAATGGCGTTGATTGCATCGCAATATTCCCATTACATCCCGAGATATTGAGACGCGAAGTTGACGCTTGAAACATCCGACATGCGCTGCTAGCGCACGTCCTGAGGCTCAGGCGTGAACCCCATGCTGCCAGTAATCGCGATGTGATTGACATGTGTAATCACACCTCCATACTTATCAAGAGGTCCGAAACGAATAATACGGTCCGCTGCGATTACGGGCAGCATGGGGTTCACGCCTGAGCCTCAGGACGTGCGCTAGCAGCGCATGTCGGGTGTTTCAAGCGTCAGCTTCGCGTCTTAATATCTCGGGATGTAATGGGAATATTGCGATGCAATCAACGCCATTGTGTATGTGCTTTGTCATGCTGTGGATTTGCTGAAGAAAAAATATAGGAGGTCCATTTAAAAAAACATAAGTTTGTGTTAAAAAAACACATATGCTTTCGTTTTAGAATGTTTCCAAATATGTACATTCATGGGCCCCAGCCCTACATTGATACCGGTGAAAGTCGTTTTCCAATAGCTGTTATTGTTCCAGAGATATTTTGGGTGGACAAGATAGCTGGGACACCCTCTATAGTGACATTCAGTAATCACTTGTTCAATCCCGTCTCCGGGCATCCCGATTTAGGTTTTCCGTGATTTCCCTGAATCGCTTCAGGTAAATGCTGGGATGGTTCCTTTGAAAGGGTACGGCCGATTTCCTTCCCAATCCTAACCTAACCCGAGCTTGCGCTCCGTCTCTAATGACTTCGTTGTCGACGGGACGTTAAACACTAACCACCACCACCACCAGTAATCACTTGACCCACTCCAGGAAACGGTCCAGTACCACTGAAATTAGCGTAATATTAAACTAAGCCAAACATGAATATGATTGTAATTATAATGATAGAACTTGATCTAATTCAAAAAATTTAGACCTTCAAAGCTGTCTCATCCTCCGCATTCAATGTTGCGTAACAAATCCAGAAATGTTAATATTATCTTTATATCTTGTCTGGAGTATTACTAACAACTGTTGCAGTGCTAAATAGGTAACACTTAAAATATAGTTCTTTTGCTTTGTTTAAGCTTGTGGGTTGTCTCATAAGTACTGAAATATGTTTAGATTTTTTTGTCATCAGTCTTATGATTGTTTTATTGCGGCGCGCCACGAATTCCTCTCCTATGCAAGCCTCTTCATTCCAGAGTAGCACTAGCGACCTACGTCCTCAATTACTTGCTGGATGTATGCTACTCTCTCTTCCTCTACAGTTTTTGCCCCCTACACCTCCCTCTAGTACCATGTACGTCATTCCCTCATGTCTTAACAGATGTCCTATCGTCCTGTCCCTTCTCCTCACCAGTGTTTTCCATATGTTCCTTTCCTCTCCGATTCTGTGCAGAACCTCCTCATTCCTTAACTTCTCTTTCTTTCTATCTTTCGCTGACGCCATAGTCCCGCAGCGATCGCAGGTTCGGCGTGGTTACAACGGATCAGGAAGTGTTAGTTTGAGGGATGGCCGGATGCCCTTTCTGCCGCCACCAGTATCCCCAGGACAGAATCAGTGTACCCCAACTGTCTGCGTCTACTGTAAAGCGTGAAATAGTGCAAACTTGTTTCAAATGTGTGCGACGCGTGTAACTGAGGCGGAACGTGGGGACCAGCCGGTACTCACCTAGCGAGATGTGGAAAACTGCCTAAAACCCACATCCAGGCTGCCCGGCGCACTGTCCCTCGTCGTTAATCCGCTGGGCGGATTCGATCTGGGGCCAGAGCGCCTACCCGAGTCCAGGAAGCAGCGCGTTAGTGCTCTCGGCTACCCTGGCGGGTCCCATTCCTTACCTTATCAGTACACTAAATTTTCAGCATTCGTCTGTAGCACCACATCTCTAACGCTTCAGTTCATTTCTGTTCCGTTCCCACAGTCCATGTTTCATACAATACAATGCTGTGATCCAAACATAGATTCTCAGAAATTTCTTCCTCAAATTAAGGCCTACATTTGATACTAGTAGGCTTCTCTTGGTCAGGAAGGCCCTTTTTGCAAGCAATTGTCTGCTTTTCTTTTCATGTCCTCCTTGCTCCGTCCGTCTTTGGTTATTACGCTGCCTTTTTTTTTTTGGTCATCAGTCTACTGACTGGTTTGATGCGGCCCGCCACGAATTCCTTTCCTGTACTGACCTCTTCATCTCAGAGTAGCACTTGCAACCTACGTCCTCAATTATTTGCTTCACGTATTCCAATCTCTGTCTTCCTGTACAGTTTTTGCCCACTACAGCTCCCTCTAGTACCATGGAAGTCATTCCCTCATGTCTTAGCAGATGACCTATCATCCTGCCCCTTCTCCTTATCAGTGTTTTCCACATATTCCTTTCCTCTCCGATTCTGCGTAGAACCTCCTCATTCCTTACCTTATCAGTCCACCTAATTTTCTACATTCGTCTATAGCACCACATCTCAAATGCTTCGATTCTCTTCTGTTCCGGTTTTCCCACAGTCCATGTTTCACTACCATACAATGCTGTACTCCAGACGTACATCCTCAGAAATTTGTTCCTCAAATTAAGGCCGGTATTTGATATTAGTAGACTTCTCTTGGTCAGAAATTCCTTTTTTGCCATAGCGAGTCTGCTTTTGATGTCCTCCTTGCTCCGTCCGTCATTGGTTATTTTACTGCCTAGGTAGCAGAATTCCTTAACTTCATTGACTTCGTGACCATCAATCCTGATGTTAAGTTTCTCGCTGTTCTCATTTCTACTACTTCTCATTACCTTCGTCTTTCTCCGATTTACTCTCAAACCATACTGTGTACTCATTAGACTGTTCATTCCGTTCAGCACATCATTTAATTCTTCTTCACTGTCACTCAGGATAGCAATGTCATCAGCGAATCGTATCATTGATATCCTTTCACCTTGTATTTTAATTCCACTGCTGAACCTCTCTTTTATTTCCATCATTGCTTCCTCGATGTACAGATTGAAGAGCAGGGGCGAAAGGCTACAGCCTTGTCTTACACCCTTCTTAATACGAGCACTTCGTTCTTGATCGTCCACTCTTATTATTCCCTCTTGGTTGTTGTACATATTGTATATGACCCGTCTCTCCCTATGGCTTACCCCTACTTTTTTCAGAATCTCGAACAGCTTGCACCATTTTATATTGTCGAACGCTTTTTCCAGGTCGACAAATCCTATGAAAGTGTCTTGATTTTTCTTTAGCCTTGCTTCCATTATTAGCCATAAAGTCAGAATTGCCTCTCTCGTCCCTTTACTTTTCCTAAAGCCAAACTGATCGTCACCTAGCGCATTCTCAATTTTCTTTCCATTCTTCTGTATATTATTCTTGTAAGCAGCTTCGATGCATGAGCTGTTAAGCTGATTGTGCTATAATTCTCGCACTTGTCAGCTCTTGCCGTCTTCGGAATTGTGTGGATGATGCTTTTCCGAAAGTCAGATGGTATATCGCTAGACTCATATAGTCTACACACCAACGTGAATAGTCGTTTTGTTGCCACTTCCCCCAATGATTTTAGAAATTCTGATGGAATGTTATCTATCCCTTCTGCCTTATTTGACCGTAAGTCCTCCAAAGCTCTTTTAAATTCCGATTCTAATACTGGATCCCCTATCTCTTCTAAATCGACTCCTGTTTCTTCTTCTATCACATCACACAAATCTTCACACTCACAGAGGCTTTGAATGCATTCTTTCCACCTATCTGCTCTCTCCTCAGCATTTAACAGTGGAATTCCCGTTGCACTCTTAATGTTACCACCGTTGCTTTTAATGTCACCAAAGGTTGTTTTGACTTTCCTGTATGCTGAGTCTGTTCTTCCGACAATCATATCTTTTTCGATGTCTTCACGTTTTTCATGCAGCCATTTCGTCTTAGCTTCCCTGCACTTCCTATTTGTTTCATTCCTCAGCGACTTGTATTTCTGTATTCCTGATTTTCCCGGAACATGTTTGTACTTCCTCCTTTCATCAATCAACTACGTAGTAAAATTCCTTCTTATTATTTCGTCCTTCTTCGATTTACTTTCAATCCATATTCTGTATTGATTAGATTGTTCATTCCGTTCAGGAGATCGTGTAATTCTTGTTCTCTTTCACTCAGGATAGCAATGCATCCGCGAATCGAACCTCTCTTTTATTTCAGTTATTCCTTCTTGGATGTACAGATTGAACACTAGGGGCGTAACACTACATTCCTGTCTTACATCAGTTTTAATGAGAGCACTTCGTTCTTGGTCTTCCCTTTTACTGTTCCCTCTTGTCTCCTGTACATATTGTACATTATCAGACTCTGCCTATACCTTACCACTATTTTTCTCAGAATTTCGAACATCTTCATTTTACATTGTCTAACGCTTTCCAGGTCGAGAAATCCTATGAACATGTGTTGATTCTTCTTCGGTCTTGCTTCCATTATCACGCACAATGTCTCTCTGGTGCCTTTACCTTTCCTAAAGACAAACTGATCGTCATTTAACACATACTCAATTTTCCTTTCCATTCTTTCGTATATTATTCTTGCAACTTTGATGCACGAGCTGTTAAGCTGATTGTACAATAATTCTCTCACTTGTCAGCTCTTCCATTCTTCGGAATTTTTGTGGAGAATATTTTTCCGAAAGTCAGATGGTATGTCGCCAAATTCATAGATTCCGCACATAAACGTGAATATTCTTTTTGTTGCCATTTCACCAGTGATTTTAGAAATTCTGGTGACGTTTGATCGATCCTTTCTGCTTTATTCGATCTTAAGTCCTCCAAAGCTCTTTTCTATTCTGATTCTAATACTTGATCCCCTATTTCTTCTTCTTGTATCTATAGCTTTAGAGAAACTTCAAGTGTATCTCGTGATTCCTTAGTAATTTCGTATCCCGCTACTATGTGTATTGATTCTTTCCGACTAACATCTTAAATTTCAGCCTACCACTACTACATTGTGATCTGAGACTTCTGGGTACGCCTTAAAATACAGTATCTGCTTTCGGAATCTCCGTCTGACCATGTTGTAATCTAATTGAAATCTTCCCGTATCTCCCGGCCTTTTCCAAGTATACCTCCTCCTCTTGTGATTCCTGAACAGGGTATTCACTATTACTAGCTGAAACTTGTTACAGAACTCAATTAGTCTTTCTCCTCTTTCATTCCTTGTCCCAAGCCCATATTCGCCTGTAACCTTTTCTTCTACTCCTTCCCCTACAATTGCATTCCAGTCACCCATGACTATTAGATTTTCGTCCCCGTTTACATTCTGCATTACCCTTTCAATATCCTCATACACTTTCTCTATCTGTTCATCTTCAGCTTACGACGTCGGGATGTATACCTGAACTATCGTTGTCGGTGTTGGTCTGCTGTCGATTCTGATTAGAACAACCCGGTCACTGAACTGTTCACAGTAACACACCCTGTGCCTACCTCCCTATTCATAACGAATCCTACTCCTGTTATACCATTTTCTGCTTCTGTGACATTATCCTATACTCGTCTGAGCAGGAATCCTTGTCTTCTTTTCATTTCACTTCACTGACCCCTGCTACCTCTAGACTGAGCCTTGGCATTTTCCTTTTCAGGTCTTCTAGCTTCTCTACCATGTTCAAGCTTCTGAGTTTTCACGCCCTGACTAGTAGAACGTTATCCTTTCGTTGGTTGTTCAGTCTTTTTCTCATGGTCACCTCCCACTTGGCAGATACCAATGAGGGACTATTCCTAAATCTTTCGCCAATGCAGAGATCGTCTTGAAACTTTTTGATTTACAGGCAACATGTTTTGTGGGTACACATCGTGTGTTTTTAATACAGTGGTTTCCATTGCCTTCTGCATCCTCATGCCGTTAATGACTGCTTATTCTTCCGCCTTTATGGGCTATTTCCCACCGCAACGGCAAAAGAGTTCCCTTAAACTCTCTCCGCTTCTCCGTCCTCTTTGACCAGGCCCTGGGCAGAATGAGGGTGTCTTCCTCTGCGAGAAGTCCTCAGCCACCGATGAAGATGGTTAATTAAAATTTAAACGGCGACGGGTTTCTAATCCGAGACTGAGGATAATTTGATTCTTAATGAAAGACGCTATCCCATTTTTTCTCTTTTTTTTTTTTTGTTCAGCATTGTTAGTTTCGTTTGGTCTTGGCGGACGTGACATGACATCTGTTCAAGTTGATCGTTGATTCCTCCACTCAGTTTTTTTTTTATTACAGGGGAAAATCGGCCCAATAACCGAACACGCTGAGCTACCGTACCGGCTGTCTTGGTTTGGAGTAGTTAAGGTCTTGGCTCCATCTCTGGACTAATCTAGAAACATCACTTTCCACTGGAATCATGCAAAATAATTGACCATCTGCACGGCATTCTTTGGCTTGTTGACTTTGGGATATATGCTGGGGTAGCAGGTGCTGCGCCGGTCTTCCCGTCTGTATTTGGCTGTTATTGAGTGGAATACAAATTTGATCCGGTCAGCAACATATTTCAAATGGATCTTTCTTCTGTTTCTTATCTTTTGTGTTCTTTTATTCTAGATCGCGTGCACTAAGTGGTAGCAGCTTGCACATATGTAAAAGAGATTCCTTCATTATAGCTGTTAGATTATGTGTGGTGAGTGTGAATAAACTTTGTTCTATAGGCCAGCCCACGTTTGTTTCATATGTTGAGATACATGCGTGTGGTTTTTAGATTATGTTTCTCCTTTACACGTTGGTTCTGTTTTCCCGTTATTTACCACACTTTTCTGTGAATGTAATTTTCGATCTTCCATATTGATCATTAGGAAAGGAAAATTGAAAAGTATTATTATCATTTGATGAAAATCGTGTAGAAAGTAGTTTCTTGGTTTCGTGATGCTGAAGATAGCATGGTGGGCGGTGCAGAAGAGCCTCAAAAAGCTCTGGTACTGTATAACTACTTGCATTATTTTCAAATCAGCTACGAAAGATTTCCCTTTTAACCTGTGTGACAGGTAAGCTGCTGACGTAACCTTCTGCAACTTTGGAGCCTCAAAGGTGCCGTTGAAATCCCGTGAAACACCGTTGCTACAGCATTCTCTGATTCTCAAACTATGATCGGTTTGTCCTCACTCACGGGTGACAACAGTGTTTGGTTCGCATATCTCCGTGCAGACAGAAAAAACGGGAAACGGACGTACGACTGGTCCCTGCGCCTTAGCAACAGGTGCGAGGTGCTGCTCACAAGGAGAACCCAACAAGTGCCATAACACGATCTCCGAGAAACTTTTTCAGTGTATTGTTGTTGTGGTCTTCAGTCCTGAGACTGGTTTGATGCAGCTCTCCACGCTACTCTATCCTGCGCAAGCTTCTTCATCTCCCAGTACCTACTCCAACCTACATCCCTCTGAATCTGCTTAGTGTATTCATCTCTTGGTCTCCCTCTATGATTTTTACCCTCCATGCTGCCCTCCAATACTAAATTTGTGATCCCTTGATGCCTCAGAAGATGTCCCACCAACCGATCTCTTCTTCTAGTCAAGTTGTGCCACAAACTCCTCTTCTCCCCAATCCTATTCAGTACCTCCTCATTCGTTATGTGATCTACCCATCTAATCTTCAGCATTCTTCTGTACCACCACATTTCGGAAGCTTCTATTCTCTTCATGTCCAAACTATTTATCGTCCATGTTTCACTTCTATACATGGCTACACTCCATACATATACTTTCAGAAACGACTTCCTGACCTTCTAAAATAAGTCGTGGGGTCAGTATTGCCTCACGTGTCACCATATTTCTACGGAATCCAAACTGGTCGGCTTCTACCAGTTTTTCCATTCGTCTGTAAAGAATTCGCGTTAGTATTTTGCAGCCGTGACTTATTAAACTGATTGTTCGGTAATTTTCACATCTGTCAACGCCTGCTTTCTTTGGGATTGGAATTATTATATTCTTCTTCAAGTCTGAGGGTATTTCGCCTGTCTCATACATTTTGCTCACCAGATGGTAGAGTATTGTCAGGACTGGCTCTCCCAAGGCCGTCAGCAGTTCTAATGGAATGTTGTCTACTCCCGGGGCCTTGTTTCGACACAGGTCTTTCAGCACTCAGTGGTCTGTCAAACTCTTCACGAGGTATCATATCTCCCATTTCATCTTCATCTACATCCTCTTCCATTTCCATAATATTGTCTTCAAGCACATCGCCCTTGTATAGACCCTCTATATACTCTTTCCACCTTTCTGCTTTCCCTTCTTTGCTTAGAACTGGGTTTCCATCTGAGCTCTTGATATTAATGTAAGTCATTCTCTTTTCTCCAAAGGTCTCTTTAATTTTCCTGTAGGCAGTATCTATCTTACCTCTAGTGAGATAAACCTCTATATCCTTACATTTGTCCTCTAGCCATGCCTGCTTAGCAATTTTGCACTTCCTGTCGATCTCATTTTTGAGACGTTGGTATTCGTTTTTGCCTGCTTCATTTACTGCGTTTTTATGTTTTCTCCTTTCGTCAATTAAATTCAATATTTCTTCTGTCGCCCAAGGATTTCTACTAGCCCTCGTCTTTTCACTTACTTGATCCTCTCCTGCCTTCACTACTTCATCCCTCAGAGCTACCCATTCCTCTTCTACTGTACTTCTTTCCCCCATTCCTGTCCATTGTTCCCTTATGCTCTCCCTGAAACTCTGTACAATCTCTGGTTTAGTCAGTTTATCCAGGTCCCATCTCCTTAAATTCCCACCTTTTTGCAGTTTCTTCAGTTTTAATCTACCGTTCATAACCGATAGATTGTGGTCAGAGACCACATCTTCCCCTGGAAATGTCTTACAATTTAAAACCTGCTTCCTAAATCTCTGTCTTACCATTATATAATCTATCTGATACCTTTTAGTATCTCCCGGGTTCTTCCATGTATACAACCTTCTTTGATGATTGTTTAACCAAGTGTTAGCTATGATTAAGTTATGCTCTGCGCAAAATTCTACCAGACGGCTTCCTCTTTCATGTCGTATCCCCAATCCATATTTTCTACTACGTTTCCATCTCTCCCTTTTCCTACTACCGAATTCCAGTCACCCATGACTATTAAATTTTCGTCTCCCTTCACTATCTGAATAATTTCTTTTATTTCACCAAACATTTCTTCAATTTCTTCGTCATTTGCAGAGCTAGTTGGCATATAGGCTTGTACTAGTGTTGTAGGCGTGGGCTTCGTGTCTATCTTGGCCACAATAATGCGTTCGCTGTGCTGTTTGTAGTAGCTTACCCGCATTCCTATTTTTTATTCATTATGAAACCTACTCCTTCATTACCCCTACTTGATTTTGTATTTATAACCCTCTATTCACCTGACCAAAAGTCTTGTTCCTCCTGCCACCGAACTTCACTAATTCCCACTATATGCAATTTTAACCTATCCATTTCCCTTTCTAAATTTTCTAACCTACCTGTCCGATTAAGGGATCTGACATTTCACGCTCCGATCCGTAGAACGCCAGTTTTCTTTCTCCTGATAACGACGTCCTCTTGAGTAGTCCCCACCCGGAGATCCGAAAGGGGGCTATTTTACCTCCGGAATATTTTATCCAAGAGGACGACTTCATCATTTATTCATACATTAAAGCTGCATGCCCTCGGGAAAAATTACGGCTGTAGTTTCGCCTTGCTTTCAGCGGTTCGCAGTACCAGCACAGCAAGGCCATTTGGGTTAGTATTGCAAGGCCAGGTCAGTCAATCATCCAGACTGTTGCCCCTGCAACTACTGAAAAGGCTGCTGCCCATCTTCAGGAACCACACGTTTGTCTGGCCTCTCAACAGATACCCCTCCGTTGTGGTTGCACCTACGGTACAGCCATCTGTATCGCTGAGGCACGCAAGCCTCCCCACCAACAGCAAGTTCTATGGTTCATGGGAGGGGGGGGGGGGCGGGCGTTCAGCGTAAGAGGGGCCAAAATAAGCGAACAATTGTCTCGGATTATCCATAGATGCCCGACCGTTTGTGAGAGAACTAGCGTCAAAGTTTTCGAGCTCATGCGCGTTGTGATTTTAGTCCAGTTGGTGGCCTAGTGACATTCCGACTTCGCACGTCTGGCGGGTAGGTACTGTACGTTCACGCCTCTATCGTAGCACTGCGAGAACTTGCTTATTTGTCTTCAGTCTCGTGGGAGTCGTATGTGTTACATCGTTGTTTGCCTCTCGGCGTCTTGTATTTGTGACTCAATTTCGATGCGACGTGTCTTGCACCGTGATGTGGTCCATGGCTCCCAGGAACATTCCACGCACAGCTACCGTCCGTTGTAGTTTTGACAATTCCACGCGGCATGTGCAGCTAAGTGCGTTGGAAATTAGTGATTGACTCGTAGATACGTTCAAGGTAACTTCAGAACACGGCTTACTTCGATTCTGAATCGTATTTGTTTTATGTCAAGTTTCTAGATCCGCTTCGGGCTATCGCGGTGGCTCTAAAAGTGATCTATTGGTTCAAATAGCTCTGAGCACTATGGGACTTCACATCTGAGGTCATCAGTCCCCTAGAACTTAGAACTACTTAAACCTGACTAACCTAAGGACACCACACACATGCATGCCCAAGGCAGGATTCGAACCTGCGACCGTAGCAGTCGCGCGGTTCCGGACTTAAGTGTCTAGAACCACTCGGCCACAACGGCCAGCCAGTGATCTATTCTGGCGAACGCGGAGGTGGAATATACGAATATTAGGGTGTTCAACGTTCCGCCCGAAGTTGATTTTCCTCAAGACCGTCCTGCTTCCGTTTGGGGACATGGAGAATATACAGCAGGAACGCTGTTCCGCTCAACATCGTTTGCAAGTTTATAGTGTATAGTGTTTATAGTGTTTATAGTGTCGATCCTCGGACACGGTGGTCAAATGGAATATGCCTTCTCATTTGCAGGTGTGTGGTTACTGGGTACATGTTATTTACGTAGGGCAAGAACGGACCCTTTTGTATATAATTAGACTGGACACCTCCGCACAGCGTTGTGTCACTGTTGTATGATCAACTTATCAACAACGTAGAAGGTTAACTTTAGCTGACTTGGCTCCCAAACTGACAGTCACTGTGTATTTGATTTTATCGTGGCTTTTCCTGTCTACTTTGTGAATATCAGGCACCAGACAAACAATAACAGATAATGATAATAGTATGTGATCAGAGTATGTTAACACAAACTTTGGGCGCTTGACAATGGCTTTTTGCGTAAGGTCTGTTCAATATAAGTTTGACCGTGAGTGATTTTTCTGAAAATATATCTTCATCGGTTTTCGCACATTGAATAATTCCAAAGTTTTGTTTCGTGCTGGACCATTGATGATAATTGTAACACAGAACCTTTAGCTATGCCAAGACGCCGTTACATTGGAACTATAACTTGCAACATAAATGAAACACAAGATTAAAGAATATCACTGTATTCACAAATTACTATACTAAATTAAATTACATACCAAAAAAAAATGGTTAAAATGGCTCTAAGCACTATGGGACTAAACATCTGAGGTCATCAATCCCCTAGACTTAGAACTACTTAAACCTAACTAACCTAAGGACATCACACATATCCATGCCCGAGGCAGGATTCGAACCTGCGACTGCAGCAGCAGCAGCGCGGTTCCGGACTGAAGCGCTTAGAACCGCTCGGCCACACCGGCCGGTAATTACATACACTCACATTAATTCTGTTGCTGTGTGTAACTATGAGTGCGCCTAGTGAGAGTGCGTCTCAATAAAATAGAATAATGGAGGTGTGCCAAATAATTATCTACAGCGATGGTAGATATGGATCCTATTTGGACATCTACCAGAACAAAAAAGTTTTCGTCTTCTCCACAAGACAACTGAACTGCGTAATTTTTCAAATTTTTCAGCGATTGCACGCCACAATCGATACAACCGCTTATACAAATTAATATTTTTACCTAATTCTTTATTTATAGTCTGAATATACATCAACGTTTTTGCAATATATCCACGCCCATCCCGCAAATGTGTCCTTAAATGGCTAACTAAGTTTCTGAGGCGCAACGCGAGCGTAGCGCAATTCCGCCTTTAGGGACTTCGCCACTGTAGCTTCCGCTTCACCACCACCTCTCTTAAGCGTAGACGGATGCAAGATGTTAGGAGTCAGATGGTTCCTGTTGTGGGTTGGCAGGAGAACCAACACCGGTTTTGAGAGGAAGCCGAAAGGCACGCGTTTTAGTTCACGCAGGCTGGCGTGAGGTCTGGAACAGGACAAGGAAATTAGACATTAGCAAAAAACGTACGTAGCTGCTGGAATACTTAACTTTAATCCATAAATGGTGAACATCGCTCTTGAGGGTACATTATTCATAATCTCATAGTAACTGGTAATGGCGCCTTGCTAGGTCGTAGCAAATGACGTAGCTGAATGCTAGGCTAACTATCGTCTCGGCAAATGAGAGCGTATTTTGTCAGTGAACCATAGCTAGCAAAGTCGGTTGTACCACTGGGGCGAGTGCTAGGAAGTCTCTCTAGACCTGCCGTGTGGCGGCGCTCGGTCTGCAATCACTGATAGTGGCGACACGCGGGTCCGACGTATACTAACGGACCGCGGCCGAATTAAAGGTTACCACCTAGCAAGTGTGGTGTCTGGCTGTGACACCACAGTTCCTCTTCCCTTCTCAGCTCCAGTGCTAAGATTCCGTTGGAGGAGGCCCCTCACCTCCCCGAGTTCAAACCAGATGATAATATGTCAACTGCTGTTCAGTATTCGAAAACGTCCAGCACCTCCTCCGATTTGTCTCCCGGGGCCCTATACCTCACATGAAGATCGGCCTTTTCCGTATCTCCGTACTGTATCGACGGACTTCCCGGCCATCTCTGAGTCTGTAACGTATTCCCATCCTTTTTCTGCAGCCTCGGATGGGGAAAGCACGCCACAGGACGCGTGCTGATCAGAACCAGATCGGCACGTGTGTGCCAGCAGAACATTTGCTGACGGTAAAAGACGTACCGTCAGTTTTCGTTTCTGTTGGTTCCCAGGAGCCGCGCCGTGGGGTGTATTCTCTGTACTTGCTACTGAATTTCCGCTCGAACCCTCTACGCTGCCACCTGCGGCAGTCGGCTTCCCGCACAGGCACAACAAACAGCATTTTCAACCTGAGCCCGCAGCACAGCGAAACAAAAAATTAAAAAAACAGAAAGAGGGTGAAAGAGAGGAATCCACTTCTTTACATTCAGATTCATCCGTTGATTCTGCCATGAGCTGTTAACGGTCCCTATACCTTTCTTACCCTGAATGTGACCAGAATTAGTTTCTAGCTTAGACTTGCGGAGCTGCGACAATTTATTTACGGTTCAAGTGCGGATGTGACATTTTCGCAAGAAGTGTTATTTGACCATTTCTCTATTCTCGGCTTTTCTACTTTCTTTAACGTGGCTCCTGAACTATCTGTTAGTACTGCGTTATTTTACAGAGAGGAAATACCACTGACTGATTTCGAAGTTCTTGATGACGGCCAAGGAATAGCCTTACTGATTGTGACCTTACTTTAATTCTTCTTTATACCGCTTCAGAATCTGGTCGCTCCACAGATCGTGCGTGTTTTGGTAAAGAAGATGTAGTTTATTTACTTCGTAAAACTCCATCGAAACTTTTGTTACGCGGAGGTTTTATATGTACACTCCTGGAAATTGAAATAAGAACACCGTGAATTCATTGTCCCAGGAAGGGGAAACTTTATTGACACATTCCTGGGGTCAGATACATCACATGATCACACTGACAGAACCACAGGCACATAGACACAGGCAACAGAGCATGCACAATGTCGGCACTAGTACAGTGTATATCCACCTTTCGCAGCAATGCAGGCTGCTATTCTCCCATGGAGACGATCGTAGAGATGCTGGATGTAGTCCTGTGGAACGGCTTGCCATGCCATTTCCACCTGGCGCCTCAGTTGGACCAGCGTTCTTGCTGGACGTGCAGACCGAGTGAGACGACGATTCATCCAGTCCCAAACATGCTCAATGGGGGACAGATCCGGAGATCTTGCTGGCCAGGGTAGTTGATTTACACCTTCTAGAGCACGTTGGGTGGCACGGGATACATGCGGACGTGCATTGTCCTGTTGGAATAGCAAGTTCCCTTGCCGGTCTAGGAATGGTAGAACAATGGGTTCGATGACGGTTTGGATGTACCGTGCACAGGGTGTTGGCCCTGTGTGCCTCGGTCGTATGCAGTCCTGATTGTGGCGCTCACCTGCACGGCGCCAAACACGCATACGACCATGATTGGCACCAAGGCAGAAGCGACTCTCATCGCTGAAGACGACACGTCTCCATTCGTCCCTCCATTCACGCCTGTCGCGACACCACTGGCGGCGGGCTGCACGATGTTGGGGCGTGAGCGGAAGACGGCCTAACGGTGTGCGGGACCGTAGCCCAGCTTCATGGAGACGGTTGCGAATGGTCCTCGCCGATACCCCAGGAGCAACAGTGTCCCTAATTTGCTGGGAAGTGGCGGTGCGGTCCCCTACGGCACTGCGTAGGATCCTACGGTCTTGGCGTGCATCCGTGCGTCGCTGCGGTCCGGTCCCAGGTCGACGGGCACGTGCACCTTCCGCCGACCACTGGCGACAACATCGATGTACTGTGGAGACCTCACGCCCCACGTGTTGAGCAATTCGGCGGTACGTCCACCCGGCCTCCCGCATGCCCACTATACGCCCTCGCTCAAAGTCCGTCAACTGCACATACGGTTCACGTCCACGCTGTCGCGGCATGCTACCAGTGTTAAAGACTGCGTATGCCACGGCAAACTGGCTGACACTGACGGCGGCGGTTCACAAATGCTGCGCAGCTAGCGCCATTCGACGGCCAACATCGCGGTTCCTGGTGTGTCCGCTGTGCCGTGCGTGTGATCATTGCTTGTACAGCCCTTTCGCAGTGTCCGGAGCAAGTATGGTGGGTCTGACACACCGGTGTCAATGAGTTCTATTTTCCATTTCCAGGAGTGTATTTTTCGTCCTGTGGCTCAGCCGCCTAATTTTAATTTCATTAAGGGACTAACTAGATGATTTGGTGCACTCTTCGCAAATATGCGATGCATGCATCTGTCACTATTCCACTGTCACCAGGTGCAGCAGCAGACTTGGTCGCTTTTATCTCTGTGATTCTTTATGTGTACAGCTGTTAGCGATGGTCGTCATACTCACTGTTTCACAGATCACTGTGCTGTAGCTGTAACCTTAAATCACGTCCGCGACCAGTGCAACTACAGGTGGTCCATTGATCGTGACCGGGCCAAATATCACACGAAATAACCATCAAACAAAAAAACTACAAACAACGAAACTCGTCTTGCTTGAAGGGGGAAACCAGATGGCGGTATGGTTGACCCGCGAGATGGCGCTGCCGAAGGTCAAACGGATATCAACTGCGTTTTTTTAAAATAGGAACCCCCATTTTTATTACATATTCGTCTAGTACGTAAAGAAATATGAATGTTTTACTTGGACCATATCTTTTACTTTGTGACAGATGGCGCTGTAATAGTCACAAAAATATAATTACGTGGGATCACGTAACATTCCGCCAGTGCGGACGGTGTTTGCTTCGTGGTACATTACCTGTGTTAAAATGCACCGTTTACCAATTGCGGAAAAGGTCGATATCGTACGTTGATGTACGGCTATTGTGATCAAAATGCCCAACAGGTGTGTGCTATGTATGATGCTCGGTATCCTGGGCGACATCATCGAAGTGTCCGGACCGTTCGCCGGATAGTTACGTCATTTAAACACGAACTGTAACAAATTATGATGTCCAAGTAGACGTTTTAGCTGTTGTTGCGGCTAATCCGCACATCAGTAGCAGACAAATTGCGCGAGAATCGCGAATCTGAAAAACGTCAGTGTTGAGAATGCTACATCACATCGATTGCACCCATACCATATTTCTATTCACCACGAATTGCATGGCGACGACTTTGAACGTCGTGTACAGTTTTGCCACTGGGCACAAGAGAAATTAAGGGACGATGACAGATTTTTTGCACGCGTTCTATTTAGCGACGAAGTGTCATTCACCAACAGCGGTAACGTAAACCGGCATAATACGCACAATTGGACAACGGAAAATCCACGATGGCTGCGGCAAGTGGAACATCAGCGACCTTGACGGATTAATGTATGGTGCGGCATTATAGGAGGAAGGATAACTGGCCCCCATTTTATCAATGGCAATCTAAATGGTGCAATGTATGCTGATTTACTACGTAATATTCTACCGATGTCACTAGAAGATGTTTCACTGCATGACAGAATAGCGATGTACTTCCAACCTGATGGATGTCCGGCACATAGTTCGTGTGCGGTTGAAGCGGTATTGAATATCATATTTCATGACAGGAGGATTGGTCGTCGAAGCACCATACCATAGCCCGCACGTTCAGCGGATCTGTCGTCCCCAGATTTCTTGCTGTGGGGAAAGTTGAAGGATATTTGCTATCGTGATCCCCCGACAACGCCTGACAACATCCGTCAGCGCATTGTCAATGCATGTGCGAACGTTACGGAAGGCGAACTACTCGCTGTTGAGTGGAATTTCGTTACACGTATTGCCAAATGCATTGAGGTTGACGGACATCATTTTGAGCATTTACTTCATTAATGTGGTATTTACAGGTAATCAGTTTAACAGCATGCGTTCTCAGAAATGATAAGTTCACAAAGGTACATGTATCACATTGGTAGAACCGAAATAAAATGTTGAAACGTACCTACGTTCTGAATTTTCATTTATGAAACCTACCTGTTACCAACTGTTCGTCTAAAATTGTGAGCCATATGTTTGTGACTACTACAGTGCCATCTATTACAAAGCGAAAAAAGTGGTCCAACTAAAACACTCATATTTCTTTACGTACTGCACGAATATGTAATAAAAAAAGAGGGTTCCTATTTTAAAAAATGCAGTTGATATCCGTTTGATGTATGGCAGCGCCATCTAGCGGGCCAACCATAGCGCCATCTGTTTTCCCCCTTCAAGCTAGACAAGTATCGTCGTTTGTAGTTTTTTTCTTTTCATGCTTATTTCGTGAGATATGGCCCGGTCACGATCAATGGTCCACCCTGTATATCGCTGGTCAGCACACTAATTGGATTTTATAGTGTTCGAGCTTTCATGATAGTAAGTCCAAAATATTTCGGGCGATTGCTTAAATTTGTGTCAGGCATAAGTGTAGGGCCTGTTGGAAGGTTTTTCTAAAGAAAATTGAATATTCAGACTGCATTTCAGATTTGGCCTGCCCCTCTGTGCAATTAAGGTGAGTTTTCCCTCTTGTATCTCGACTCAGTTTTTGTATCCTAGGCCTGCCTGCCACCCTTGTTGTTAATGCTCTTGCTTGCGTGATGCTGCCTTGCATGCGTTAGTCGTCCACACTTAGTTTGCTGAGAGGGTTGCGCATGCCACTCCACAGAAATGCGATCCGGAAGGGACACACAGACATCGGGCGACACACTTTGCTGTGTGTAACTGTCCCAGATACATTCCGTCTGTTGCCGTTGACGCTGGTACACGTAAGTAATTGGCAAAGTTAAGTTGTTTTTCATTGTGGTTGAAAACTGTTCTTGGGCCTTTAATATTTTCTGTAATATTAGAAACCTGAAACTTCCTGGCAGATTAAAACTGTGTGCCCAACCGAGACTCGAACTCGGGACCTTTGCCTTTCGCGCGCAAGTGCTCTACCATCTGAGCTACCGAATCACGACTCACGCCCGGTACTCACAGCTTTACTTCTGCCAGTATGTGAGTACCGGGCGTGAGTCGTGCTTCGGTAGCTCAGATGGTAGAGCACTTGCCCGCGAAAGGCAAAGGTCCCGAATTCGAGTCTCGGTCGGGCACACAGTTTTAATGGCCGGCCGGAATGGCCGAGAGCCGGCCGAAGTGGCCGTGCGGTTAAAGGCGCTGCAGTCTGGAACCGCAAGACCGCTACGGTCGCAGGTTCGAATCCTGCCTCGGGCATGGATGTTTGTGATGTCCTTAGGTTAGTTAGGTTTAACTAGTTCTAAGTTCTAGGGGACTAATGACCTCAGCAGTTGAGTCCCATAGTGCTCAGAGCCATTTGAAACATTTTTTTGAATGGCCGAGCGGTTAAAGGGGCTACAGTCTGGAACCGCACGACCGCTACGGTCGCAGGTTCGAATCCTGCCTCGGGCAATTTTAGTGTCAGATAGTCTTAAATTCTAACAGAATGTAAGTAATGTAGCCAGCACGGTAACTCAGCGTGTTCGGTCACAGAGCAGGTTGGCCTCTGTAATAAAAAACTGAGTTGAATGATCAACAAACGAACTTGAACGGATGTCATGAAACGTCCGCAATGACCAAACACAACGATCGACAAAAAAAAAAAAAAAAAAAAAAAAAAAAAAAAAAAAAAAAAAAAAGATGGTAGAGCACTTGCCCGCGAAAGGCAAAGGTCCCGAGTTCGAGTCTCGGTCGGGTACACAGTTTTAATCTGCCAGGAAGTTTCATATCAGCGCACACTCCGCTGCAGAGTGAAAATCTCATTCTATTAGAAACTTGTTTGTTTTTCATGCTCCAAGAAGTTGCCTTGAAAAAAATGGTTCAAATGGCTCTGAGCACTATGGGACTTAACTACTGTGGTCATCAGTCCCCTAGAACTTAGAACTACTTAAACCTAACTAACCTAAGGACATCACACTCATCCATGCCCGAGGCAGGATTCGAACCTGCGACCGTAGCAGTCCCGCGGTTCCGGACTGAGCGCCTGAACCGCGAGACTACCGCGGCTGGCAGTTGCCTTAAAGAAGCAGAACAAACAGTCATGTTATAGGAAAAGCTACATAGAACACTACTATACAGGGAATTGTGCATATAGTATACACATCATAAGCCGACAGCGGTGGCCCAGCGGTTCTAGGCGCTTCATTCCGAAACCGCGCGACTGCTATAGTCGCAGGTTCGAATCCTGTATCGGGCATGGGTGTGTGTGATTTCCATAGGTTAGTTAGGTTTAACTAGTTCTAAGCTCTGAGCGACTGATGACGTCAGATATTTAGTCCCATAGTGCTCAGAGGCATTTTGAACACTGATAACGTGCCTACTTTCCACAACTGTCGTAGAATGTTACTCCTTTTACAGGATTTGACCCTGCGGTAGAATTCCTACAGATGATTATGGAACCACTGTCGGACTGCTGTGTTGGTTTCATTTTTACTTCTGACTCTCTGTCCTGCCACGAACTTATTCAGCGGTCCGAAAACGTGTAAATCATGAGGGGCAAGGTGTGAATGTATGGTGGGTGTCCAGAATTTTCCACTAAAATTCCAAGCGCTTCTCCGCAGTTCTGATTGCAACATATGGTATCGCATTGTCGTGGAGCAGAATCACGTCGTCCACATCGAGAATCCCTCGACGCTTCCACCGATTGGCAACCCTGACACTTGCAGTGTGAAGCAATAACTGTCGGCATTGTTGGCTGCACATGGTGGCATGAAATCCAACAGAACCAGTCCATGGCTATTTCAGAAGGCGAACCTGGATGTTTCCACGCCATGGTCTGCTGCTTGGATTGTGGGGTGAAATGCATTATCCACATTTAGCGCCAGTAACACTGTGGTCCAAGAAACCTTCATCTTCTGTAAGGTGTGTAACGCCGGAAATGCATAGCCTCCTATTTCCATCTATTGTACTATTTTTTTTTCCTTGCTTTGTTACCTCAAGATATGACATTTCTGTCTCTTTGTATATTGTAATTGTTTTACTGTTTGTATATATATATTTATACATTTATGTCGATGTATAATTGGTTTGTTTCGTAAATATTATTTGTATTTTTACGCTGGGTCTTGCCTAGGGAAAACTGCTATCGAACGATTACGTCGATAGGTCGTGTGAAGAATCAAAGTGTGTAGGATCTTTGGTAGTGTAACTCTGCCGCGTGGAGCGCGGGCTGAGCGGAAGAAGGAGTGTGGCGGGAGTAGCGAGTGGAGCAGGTGTGTTGTGTGACGCTCCCGCGAGTTGCCGCGCTTTCGGGGTTTGGCAGCATGTAATTGCGCTCGACTTGCGATGATAGTTTCTGATATGGTGTCGCGGGCGGGAAACATTAACTAGCGCACATCAAGAGCCCGTTTCGTCTGGTGACCGTGTCGAGAAGAAGGCGCGCCAACATCCAGCTTCTGCAACAGCGACGGCCGACAATGAGTGACTGTCACCACCTCCTCGACCGACGGCTTCAAACCTTCAATCAACCGACAAGGAAGACTGGACGCACGTAAAGTTTTAGAACTGTATGGCAGACCTCAGCTTTTCAAACTGTTCCATTTTCGTCACTATAATTACAGCAACTTAGCATGAACTTTTGTTGCTCATTGTCCCAATTGCATTACCAAGCAGAGTCCCTTCCTTTTCCGAAATGAACCCGAGTGTCGTTGAAATTCAAACGCCAGCATTAAAGTAATATAGCTAACTCGTTTTCACTGCTTTAATTTCAAAGTTCAATTATAGCATTAATAGCTGGCTACAATATTCAGATTACACAAGCACGAATTAAGAGTGCGAGCTTTGTTACCGTATTTTAGCTTACCTGTGACTGCAGCTCAGCTTGGTACGTACTAAATTTTACTATTGTTAATTGTTCAGAATCATTTAATTCAAGTTCAAAGTTAAATCACTTCTTTCTAAATTGCGTAGATTCAAGTAGCTTTTGAAATGATTGTTGAGGTAGTCCAAGACTAACCGTATTTTACTGAATTTCGATGTGCTTCAGAAAGAAAGCTCACTATTAACTTCAGTCACTAAATTAACTTTCGATTTTCCGGTTTTATTAATTCTTTTGCTAAATTATGTCAGGGTGTAGCGAAATTTATTACTTCTGACAAATTTTCAGTTTTCACACTACACGTGTCAACCTTCAGTTGCCACGCTTCTAGTGCTAATTATATGTGTAATAACCTTTCTTTTTCAGTTACTATAGTAATTGTCCTTAGGACTGGCGACCGTGATTTCCCCCAAATCTCAAATACCTCATTACCGCTAGTTAATTGTTAATGTAACGGCTGCACATTTACTTTCTTTATTAACTTTACCCCTTTTCAAAATTAATTTCCACCAGTTTCATTAGCACGTTTCCTTTCATTTAGATGTAACCCTTTCCTCCCTCTTTACCGACAGGTTAACTTCGGGGACGATTGCTTTTCCAAAACTCCCATTAGGTACACGCGGTTTCATTTTTCACTGTCATTAAGGTCGGTAAGTGAGGGGGAGGTTACACGTGGCAGACCTGGTGACAGGACAATCTTCGGATTTGACGTTGTTCTGAACACGAATTTTGCATTGTACAAATCTCGTAACAAAGTACTGGTTACGTACAGGCCGTTACGTCAGCGAGAATAAGTAGTGGGAGTAATCCTAATTATATTTGAGATTTGTCATTTATATTGAAAATTATTAAAATGAGTGAAGGCAACAATTACCAAAATTTGGTAGACTTGGATACGGAACAATCGGTCGAACAGTGGGAAACGCGCACGGCGGTTCCCATTGTTCAGGGGCAGGCGGCTAGCATGAAAGACGCGACCGCCGAAACGCAACAAAGAGCAGAAATGGAATTCCAAACTTTAAAAAATGTTTCGGAATCGGAAGCGAAAATCAAATCTGTACCCCTTGATGATGAATACGGGGGAACATATATAGAGGAACCAGCTACGGAAGTAAAACCGGTAGTTTCCGGGAATTTAACTGATTTATTGAATGTTTTGATTAATGAAATCAAGAGTCAATCGGCAGAAATTAAAGCTCTGTCTGCCAAGCAAGAAGCTCAGTCTGCCAAGCAAGAAGCTCAGTCTGAAAAAATTGAACGGATGCTAGACAATCAGAACAAAGCTATTAACGTTGTTAACAACAATGTTGGAGTTGTTAACACAAAAGTTGATAAAACAAAGAAGATATTGTTGTAATTAACACCGAAATCGGTAATCTTAAACATGAAATGATAGGCGTTCAGGCGGAAATTGCGAGCATAAATACTCGTTTTGATTCCGAAATTAGCAGTATCGAGAAAAGTGTAGGAGAAGCAGTTGCTCCGATCATCGAGAATAAGGTGACGGAACAAATTCAATTAGTGAAAAAAGAGGATCAACAGAAGGTGGAAACTTTAAAGGCTTTAGTGTCCGAAGTAGACACTAAAGTGAGGGAGCAGGCTAATACCTGCGAAGAGAAAAAGAGGGAAGTGGAAACCCTTGCGATAACCACTTGCCAAGTAATTACGAGAGTGCCGGAATTAGAAAAGAAACTTGACGAAAAACAGAGCTATGTGCCAATCTGTGCACATAGTTCGGAATTGTTGACGAAAGAGGAGCGGTTCGACCCCTTGAAAAAAGGCGGTATACACGCGACGGATTTCATTAAGAATTGTGAAAGAGTTTTACCCAGATCATGGACTAATGAGAGAAAAATTAATGCGGTTATTGATGTGCTGGCTGGTGATGCCAAGCGTTGGGGCTTAAACCTCAACATTACGAACCTGACTTTTGACGAGTTTAAAAATTTGTTTCTGGCTGAATACTGGTCAGAGCAAAAACAGCAAAGTGTTTGGCGCGAATTTGTCGTATCGAGGCCTTTCGATGCGAATTCGCGCGGCTCGATGAAGGAGTTTTGTGAGGGCTGGATCCGCAAGTTGGAATATTTGCGTGATCGCCGCACGGAATCCGAAATAGTCTGGGAACTCTACAGGAAGCTTCCAGATGACACAAAACGCTACGTAGGAAGCAATCACAGGACAATCAATGATTTCCTGGACAGAGTTGAGGACGAGGACAATTGGCGCAATACTCGCGACAGTGGTAGAGGCCGTGGTAACAACAACGAGTACCACAGCAACCACAACAATGATAACCATGGAAATAATGCATACCGCAACCATGGCAGCAATAACAATAATGGTTCGGACCGTAATAACAATCGGTACAATGCAAATAAAAACAGGAATGACAGAAACCAGTATCATACTAACGTGATACGGGCTTCACAGAATAGTAATAACGCCAGAGGGTGTGATCAGCCGCCTCAGCAGCATCCGGGGAGCGTATCTGCTGGGACGAGACAGGGAAACCATTAGCCGCGCCGGTGAGGGGCCGAGCGGGCGTGGAGAAATTTTGGCGGCCCAATAACAGGAGAAAACCCAGGTATCGTCATTATGAAAATTCCGTGTGGAATAATCAACGGCGGGAGTGTGTGCCAGTGTTAGGAGAAAGGAGTGCGCCCACAAGTAGTAGATCAGCTGTATACACGGCAGTAGGTAGTACATTCACTGTCAGTGAGAACAATTTAAGTAGTGTTCCGGAAATAGATTATAAAGTGGCAGCTGTAATACCCACAGCGGAACTGGAGATTGAGTTTAAGAATGATTCGCAATTGTTGAGAGAAGATCAGATGTCGGATAACATGTCCGTCATCGAGCGAGGGGATGCAGAGAGGGATGAGGTCTGGTTAAGGCAGTTCGGTCGCTTATACGACGAACTAAGAGATTATAGGGGTCAAAGTGATCCATATTTCAGCTTACTGTCCGGCTGGAAATCCCGCTGAGAGGTATATGCGCGAGCTAGGCCGACTTTGCCGTACCTATTGCCATCACAATCATAGGGCATGGGGCAAATACGTAGCAGTATTTGAGAGAATTATGAACACCTTGAGACATGAATCGACGGGATTTTCTCCAGAGGAAATCCTGTTGGATGACAGAAGTAAAAGTTTAGTGGAAGAGATAATCAAATTCCCCCCACGGATTGACATTAGTATTGGTGTGAAAAAAGATCGTTTGCGAGAAGTAATGAAGCTAAAAGCCGATGCTCGCATACGTCGTCATGACGCTAAAGCGCGCTTTGCTAAGTTTGCAATCGGAGACTTAGTACTTGTAAAAGCTCATGAGAAATCGAGCGAGATAGACAATTAAATCTCTAAATTTAAGTTTGTTTATAATGGACCATATAAAGTCATTGGTATACCTCACACAAATGCTTATTGCTTAGAGTATCCAAGCTCTGGAAAACGATTAGGTATACGGAATATTGTAGACTTGAAACTGTACCAACCTAGGATCGATTAATACCACACAATGGGTAACTTGTACAGTATGTAAATATAGAGTGTAGGATTTAAGGATGTGCCATGTTACGATGCTTTTGCCTGCCCTAGAGGTCATTAAAGAAGTTGTAATTAATAAGTAATTAATTTTGACTAAATGATTTAAGAGTAACTGATTAGTAATCATCTGAAAAATCCAAGCTGCTAGTTTAAGTTTTCAGCTGAGTCACAGTAGATTAAGAAATGTAAATATGATATTGTAACTTGCTGTAATATTTCATGAATGTGTGTTTTTATTAGTCCTTGCCGATGTACTTAGACGCTGTTTTAAGTTTCAGGCTAGTACATGCGTGTGATGATGGACAGTGTTGAGTTATCCACTGTGATAGTGTTTATGGACTCCTTGAGATTACTCGGGAGTGAGTTTTTCCGAAAGAATTCAGTGAAACGGACGTTCTGCAAATGCCGTTACACAGGCGAGTGAGATCAAGCGTGCCGCACAGGCGGGCGCAACAATATTGGCGAGGTGGAGCAGCTGTCGGCACTTGTGTCGCTGTCGGCTTTTGTGCCGCTGTCGGCATTCTTTGTACTCGCGAGTACGGAATGTGGATTTGCTTTTCTTCCTGGACAGCTGATGTGAAAGAATTCTTCTGTCAATATTTATGTTTTTTTCGATCTGCTGTATATTATTTTCTTGTTTAGCGTTAATTGGACATGACGAGAAAATTAATTATGGAAAGGTTCCATAAAAATGTGTATTCTATATAATTAATTATAAGTTTGCGTATTTTGATATACCTGTTTTTTTTACCATGTACTCTGATCAATTTTGCAAATAGTATTCCATTTCTGATAGTGTTACGAATATTAATGATTTTGGAATAGCTAAACCATTTTCTACGTTTTCTATGAATTTTGATATGTTGTCAACCTGTTTTATTTTGTGCAAGATGACAGAGTGGAATAAGATTAGGAGTGTCTCCACTCAATTATTATTGTCTAAAAATTGGTTTATGGTTAATTAGACGAATGCTAAATTTTTTTGATGTTTTGAGCGTATGCATTTCCGCTGTTTCTTTTTTGGGACATTTTCTGAGTCTGTTTACGTTACACGAACATCCTCAGACAATGTGGGGCACGTGTAACGCCGGAAATGCATAGCCTCCTATTTCCATCTATTGTACTATTTTTTTTTCCTTGCTTTGTTATCTCAAGATATGACATTTCTGTCTCTTTGTATATTGTAATTGTTTTACTGTTTGTATATATATATTTATACATTTATGTCGATGTATAATTGGTTTGTTTCGTAAATATTATTTGTATTTTTACGCTGGGTCTTGCCTAGGGAAAACTGCTATCGAACGATTACGTCGATAGGTCGTGTGAAGAATCAAAGTGTGTAGGATCTTTGGTAGTGTAACTCTGCCGCGTGGAGCGCGGGCTGAGCGGAAGAAGGAGTGTGGCGGGAGTAGCGAGTGGAGCAGGTGTGTTGTGTGACGCTCCCGCGAGTTGCCGCGCTTTCGGGGTTTGGCAGCATGTAATTGCGCTCGACTTGCGATGATAGTTTCTGATATGGTGTCGCGGGCGGGAAACATTAACTAGCGCACATCAAGAGCCCGTTTCGTCTGGTGACCGTGTCGAGAAGAAGGCGCGCCAACATCCAGCTTCTGCAACAGCGACGGCCGACAATGAGTGACTGTCACCACCTCCTCGACCGACGGCTTCAAACCTTCAATCAACCGACAAGGAAGACTGGACGCACGTAAAGTTTTAGAACTGTATGGCAGACCTCAGCTTTTCAAACTGTTCCATTTTCGTCACTATAATTACAGCAACTTAGCATGAACTTTTGTTGCTCATTGTCCCAATTGCATTACCAAGCAGAGTCCCTTCCTTTTCCGAAATGAACCCGAGTGTCGTTGAAATTCAAACGCCAGCATTAAAGTAATATAGCTAACTCGTTTTCACTGCTTTAATTTCAAAGTTCAATTATGGCATTAATAGCTGGCTACAATATTCAGATTACACAAGCACGAATTAAGAGTGCGAGCTTTGTTACCGTATTTTAGCTTACCTGTGACTGCAGCTCAGCTTGGTACGTACTAAATTTTACTATTGTTAATTGTTCAGAATCATTTAATTCAAGTTCAAAGTTAAATCACTTCTTTCTAAATTGCGTAGATTCAAGTAGCCTTTGAAATGATTGTTGAGGTAGTCCAAGACTAACCATATTTTACTGAATTTCGATGTGCTTCAGAAAGAAAGCTCACTATTAACTTCAGTCACTAAATTAACTTTCGATTTTCCGGATTTATTAATTCTTTTGCTAAATTAAGTCAGGGTGTAGCGAAATTTATTACTTCTGACAAATTTTCAGGTTTCACACTACACGTGTCAACCTTCAGTTGCCACGCTTCTAGTGCTAATTATATGTGTAATAACCTTTCTTTTTCAGTTACTATAGTAATTGTCCTTAGGACTGGCGACCGTGATTTCCCCCAAATCTCAAATACCTCATTACCGCTAGTTAATTGTTAACGTAACGGCTGCACATTTACTTTCTTTATTAACATTACCCCTTTTCAAAATTAATTACCACCAGTTTCATTAGCACCTTTCCTTTCATTTAGATGTAACCCTTTCCTCCCTCTTTACCGACAGGTTAACTTCGGGGACGATTGCTTTTCCAAAACTCCCATTAGGTACACGCGGTTTCATTTTTCACTGTCATTAAGATCGGTAAGTGAGGGGGAGGTTACAGGTGTCATACAAGTAACACACCTTACATTGAATTCCTGAAACAATTCTGGTTAACTCGATGTATCACACGACATAGTTACCTGAAAATGTACGAGTTTTATTGATAGGCAAATCGAATAAACAAACCAGCATTTCATGACTATAAACCAATCACACTCACACTCTTAACTGCACGTTACCAATTTCCCAAAACCGAGCTATGAGACGCAGTTCTGAGTAGAGCAGAATTTTACGATGGCAATGCCCGTCCCATATAGACTGAAACCTTCACAACAGGATACCCAGTAGACACAATGAGACGCTGGTGACACTGTGTAGGCCGCCGGCAAAAGCTGCCTTTGTCCCTGACTTTAACAACGACCCTGCAGAAATCCTTTCTACAGGAAGAAGGCTGTAGGTGGCAGATAAACGTCCGGAGAAATCCAACTCAAAACATTGGTGACTCACGGCAGCCACTTGCGTACGAACTCACGTGGAGAGAAGCTGTTTCTCTCAGTATTCCATGTTGTTGTTGTGGTCTTCAGTCCTGAGACTGGTTTGATGCAGCTCTCCATGCTACCCTATCCTGTGCAAGTTTCTTCATCTCCCAGTACTTACTGCAACCTACATCCTTCTGAATCTGCTTAGTGTATTCATCTCTTGGTCTCCCTCTACGATTTTTACCCTCCACACTGCCCTCCAATGCTAAATTTGTGATCCCTTGATGCCTCAGAACATGTCCTACCAACCGGTCCCTTCTTCTCGTCAAGTTTTGCCAGAAAATCCTCCCCAAATCTGTTCAATACCTCCTCATTAGTTATGTGATGTACCCATCTAATCTTCAGCATTCTTCTGCAGCATCACATTTCGAAAGCTTCTATTCTCTTCCTGTCCAAACTATTTATCGTCCATGTTTCACTTCCATACATGGCTACACTCCATACAAATACTTTCAGAAATGACTTCCTGACACTTAAATGTATACTCGATGTTAACAAATTTCTCTTCTTCAGAAACGCTTTCCTTGCCATTTCCAGTCTACATTTTATATCCTCACTACTTCGACCATCATCAGTTATTTTGCTCCCCAAATAGCAAAACTCCTTTACTACTTTAAGTGTCTCATTTCCTAATCTAATTCCCTCAGCATCACCCGACTTAATTCAACTACATTCCATTATCCTCGTTTTGCTTTTGTTGATGTTCATCTTATATCCTCCCTTCAAGACACTGTCCGTTCCTTTCAACTGCTCTTCCAAGTCCTTTGTTGTCTCTGACAGAATTACAATGTCATCGGTGAACCTCAAAGTTTTTATTTCTTCTCCATGGATTTTAATACCTACTCCGAATTTTTCTTTTGTTTCCTTTACTGCTTGCTCAATATACAGGCTACAACCCTGTCTCACTCCCTTCCCAACCACTGCTTCCCTTTCATGCCCCTCGACTCTTATAACTGCCATCTGGTTTCTGTACAAATTGTAAATAGCCTTTCGCTCACTGTATTTTACCCCTGCCACCTTTAGAATTTGAAAGAGTATTCCATAGCAGAAATTAAACTCTGCCCTACGAAAGAAACGACGCCTGTGATGGGCTACAGAAACATTAGTGGGTGGATTTATAACAAGTACGAATGCTCTGATTGGCCAGAAAGAAAGAGCGTGGCCACCAGCTTTGATACAGGAAAACAGACAGAGAAATTCGCTGTTTCTCTTGCAGAAAATAGTCGAGTGTTTGAGCAAGGCGACTCGCGCCATACTGAGACGATGGCCAGAGTAATTATGTGAACACTTGTTCACGGGCTCCTCTGAACTGTTAAGGGGCCAAACTGCAAAGTCTCCTAGTCTGGGGAATTGCACCGAGCACTGACAGTTAACGCTTGCGAGCGATTTGAGGGGAATGACGTATGCGCTATTCCAGCCAAATAGCGTGTATCATGCCGATTGACGTAAATAGGAAACAACTAGGAGTGTCGGCTTCGCCAAAGACGCAGGAAAGGTATCAGACTGGTGTTTAGCAGTCTATAGTGATTTAGAATAGATTCTCAGGTTCACAGCTCGTGCTTATAGCAGCCACTGCCGCCAACGACGAAAGGTAATCACACGCGCTCGGGCTACACCAGCAAGTGATATTCAGTTGACACTCAGAACTGCGTTCGTCTCCTCTTCTCCAGTTTTTTTTTTTCGTACATTCAGCCACGAACTTTAGTTAAACTTATTCATGATCGTCCAGCTTAATTGAAGCAATAACGAGAGATATCCGATTTAACGAAAGGAAATGATCAGCCACTATAGAATACTTTGTACTCTGAAGTTACTGAACTGTTTTACTTATGTACTTCTTTCTGACTGCTTTTTACCAATCCTCATCCATTATTTGATTATTTTTATTGTGCCTTTTAGCTTAATTGATATCTCTGGCCTGGCGCTGCAGTCCGAAACCGCGGGACTGCTACGGTCGCAGGTTCGAATCCTGCCTCGGGCATGGGTGTGTGTGATGTCCTTAGGTTAGTTAGGTTTAAGTAGTTCTAAGCTCTAGGGGACTTATGACCTAAGATGTTGAGTCCCAGAGTGCTCAGAGCCATTTGATATCTCTGGCCCCAACTGTACTTAATTTGTTTGTATTTTATCGACCCCCATCGTCAACCATCTTACTATTAAAGATCCTTAGAATACTTAGCAATTTCGCTTAATAGTTGTGAACACCCAATGTAAATATTTTATCATCCTGTACATATTAAAATTATGATTGATATGTCATAAATTCGTACTTAGATTAAAATATCAACCTGAATAACGAAAATCTAAGATTTTCATTTTTGCTAACGTATAGTACGTCTGAACCCGTACACTAATTTCTGTTAGCGTTAACGTTTCCTATACAGGGAGTGTAGTGGAACCAACATTGGCATCAATGTCCGATTTGCCCATACTGCTGCATTCTTCTGAGCTCTGCATGGTGAACTGGTGTCTTCCAACCTTACAAGCTGTAGGTTCAACATGAATCCCGAAAACACACACAGAGCATCCTTGCGCAACTGTGCTTGATAGATAGAGCAGAACCAGTCACACTTATGTAAAATTCCTAAAACACTCACAGAGCATCCTTGCGTAATGTGGTAGGAAGATAGAGCAGAACCGGTCACACACATGTAAGACCGTTCCGCATGATTCAGTGGGGACCTCATTCGCTTGCCTTTCATCATATCATCCAACTGCTTAGGCACCCTCCGTAATGAAACCTTCCGGTATCTTTAGAACCCTTGAACGATGGTTTAAGCTCTCCGATATGATATGCCAAGCTCCCAGAAAAAGGCCGAGATGTGCAAACGCCGATCGGCTTACACCATTGCATCCACGTGAGAAATGTTGGCCGGCCGGAGTGGCCGTGCGGTTCTAGGCGCTACAGTCTGGAACCGAGCGACCGCTACGGTCGCAGGTTCGATTCCTGCCTCGGGTATGGATGTGTGTGATGTCCTTAGGTTAGTTAGGTTTAATTAGTTCTAAGTTCTAGGCGACTGATGACCTCCGAAGTTGAGCTGCATAGTGCTCAGAGCCATTTGAGAAATGTTGTCGTCAGTCAGAGACAGACGCTGAGTCCCCAACCGCACATTTTCACACAAAACTTCATGGCCTTTGTTGAATTCACAACACCACCGCCTCCCTGTTCTCAAAGCAAAACTGTTTTCCCCATATGTTGCCTGTATTTCCCTGTAGATCACGATGGGCGTTCACTCCTTCCTCCAAATAAAACGAATCACACTTCGTTGCTCTAACGCTGTGTACGTGTGAAGCACAGCCGCCATCTTTAACAAGTAACAGCAACACTGGGAAAGGAAATGTTGACTTCGCATTCACAGCCGTAATTTGGCTAACAAAAGAGAAGGGGGCAAAGAGTTTCTCATTTTCCGTCGTATATACACGGAACATTTTCATTTAATTAATCTAAGGAAAATATCCCCATGAAACATGGACCTTGCCGTTGATGGCGAGGCTTGTGTGCCTCAGCGATACACATGGGTGTACCGTAGGTGCAACCACAACGGAGGGGTATCAGTTGAGAGGCCAGACAAACGTGTGGTTCCTGAAGAGGGGCAGCAGCCTTTTCAGTAGTTGCAGGGGCAACAGTCTGGATGATTCACTGATCTGGCCTTGCAACACTAACCAAAACGGCCTTGCTGTGCTGGTACTGCGAACGACTGAAAGCAAGGCGAAACTACAGCCGTAATTTTTCCCGAGAGCATGCAGCTTTACTGTATGGTTAAATGATTATGGCGTCCTCTTGGGTAAAATATTCCGGAGGTAAAATGGTCCCCCATTCGGATCTCCGGGTGGGGACTACTCAAGAGGACGTCGTTATCAGGAGAAAGAAAACTGGTGTTCTACGGATGGGAGCGTGGAATGTCAGATCCCTTAATGGGGAAGGTAGGTTAGAAAATTTAAAAAGGGAAATGGATAGGTTATAGTTAGCTATAGATGGAATTAGTGAAGTTCGGTGGCAGGAGGAACAAGACTTTTGGTCAGGCGAATACAGGATCACAAATACAAAATCAAATAGGGGTAATGCAGGAGTAGGTTTAATAATAAATAAAAAAAATAGGAGTGCACGTAAGCTACTACCAACAGCATAGTGAACGCATTATTGTGGCCAAGATAGACACGAAGCCCATGCCTACTACAGTAGTACAAGTTTATATGCCTACTAGCTCTGCAGATGATGATGAAATGTATGAAGAGATAAAAGAAATTATTCAGGTAGTGAAGGGAGACGAAAATTTAATAGTCATGGGTGACTGGAATTCGACAGTAGGAAAAGGGAGAGAAGGAAACATAGTAGGTGAGTATGGATTGGGGCTAAGAAATGAAAGAGGAAGCCACCTGGTAGAATTTTGCGCAGAGCATAACTTAATCATAGCTAACACTTGGTTCAAGAATATAAAAGAAGGTTGTATACATGGAAGAATCCTGGAGATACTACAAGGTATCAGATAGATCACATAATGGTTAAACAGAGATTTAGGATCCAGGTTTTAAATTTTAAAACATTTCCAGGGGAAGATGTGGACTCTGACCACAATCTATTGGTTATGAACTGTAGATTAAAACAGCAGAAACTGCGAAAAGGTGGGAATTTAAGGAGATGGGACCTGGATAAACTGACTAAACCAGAGGTAGTACAGAGTTTCAGGGAGAGCATAAGGGAACAATTGACAGGAATGGGGGAAAGAAATACAGTAGAAGAAGAATGGGTAGCTCTGACAGATGAAGGAGTGAAGGCAGCAGAGGATCAAGTAGGTAAAAAGACGAGGGCTAGTAGAAATCCTTGGGTAACAGAAGAAATATTGAATTTAATTGATGAAAGGAGAAAATATAAAAACGCAGTAAATGAAGCAGGCAAAAGGGAATACAAAAGTCTAAAAAATGAGACCGACAGGAAGTACAAAATGGCTAAGCAGGGATGGCTAGAAGACAAACGTAAGGATGTAGTGGCTTAGCTCACTAGCGGTAAGATAAATACTGCCTGCAGGAAAATTAAAGAGACCTTTGGAGAAAAAAAAAGCCACTTGCATGAATATCAAGAGCTCAGATGGAAACCCAGTTCTAAGCAAAGAAAGGGAAGCAGAAAGGTGGAAGGAGTATACAGAGGGTCTATACAAGGGCGGTGTACTTGAGAACAATATTATGGAAATGGAAGAGGATGTAGATGAAGATGAAATGGGAGATACGATACTGCGTGAAGAGTTTGACAGAGCACTGAATGACGTGAGTCGAAACAAGGCCCCGGGAGCCGACAACATTCCATTAGAACTACTGACGGCTTTGAAAGAGCCACTAAACTCTACCATCTGGAGAGCAATATGTATGAGACAGGCGAAATATCCTCAGACTTCAAGAAGAATATAATAATTCCAATTCCAAAGAAAGCAGGTGTTGACAGATGTGAAAATTACCGAACTATCAGTTTAATAAGTCACAGCTGCAAAATACTAACGCGAATTCTTTATAGACGAATGGAAAAATTGGTACAAGCCGACCTCGGCGAAGATCAGTTTGGATTACGCAGAAATGTTGGAACACGTGAGGCAATACTGACCCTACGACTTATCTTAGAAGAAAGTTTAAGGAAAGGCAAACCTATGTTTCTTGCATTTGTAGACTTAGAGAAAACTTTTGACAACGTTGACTGGAATAGGCCTCCTCTCTTTCAAATTCTGAAGGTGGCAGGGGGTAAAATACGGGGAGCGAAAGGCTATTTACAATTTGCACAGAAACCAGATGGCAGTTATAAGAGTCGAGGGACATGAAAGGGAAGCAGTGGTTGGGAAGGAAGTGAGACAGGGTTGTAGACTCTCCCCGATGTTATTCAATCTGTATATTGAGCAAGCAGTAAAGGAAACAAAAGAAAAATTCGGTGTAGGTATTAAAGTCCATGGAGAAGAAAAAAAACGTTGAGGTTCGCCGATGACATTGTAATTATGTCAGAGACAGCAACGGACTTGGAAGAGCAGTTGAACGGAATGGACAGTGTCTTGAAAGGAGGATATATGAAGAACATCAACAAAAGCAAAACGAGGATAATGGAATGTAGTCGAATTAAGTAGGGTGATGCTGAGGGAATGAGAATAGGAAATGAGACACGTAAAGTAGTAAAGGAGTTTTGCTATTTGGGGAGCAAAATAACTGTTGATGGTCGAAGTAGAGGGGATATAAAATGTAGATTGGCAATGGCAAGGAAAGCGTTTCTGTAGAAGAGAAGTTTGCTAACATCGAGTATAGATTTAAATGTCAAGTCGTTTCTGAAAGTATTTGTACGGAGTGTAGCCATGTATGGAAGTGAAACATGGACGATAAATAGTTTGGACAAGAAGAGAATAGAAGCTTTTGAAATGTGGTGCTGCAGAAGAATGCTGAAGATTAGACGGGTAGATCACATAACTAATGAGGGGGTATTGAATAGAATTGGAGAGAAAAATTTGTGGCATAACTTGACTAGAAGAAGGAATCGGTTGGTAGGACATGTTCTGAGGTATCAAGGGCACCAATTTAGTATTGGATGGCAACTTGGAGGGTAAAAAGGGTTTAGTAAATTATGTATTTCACATATTTCTTTACATAAGTTACAAACATACATTGGCAAAGCTCTCTAACATCACATATATGACACGTCCCATAGAATCTTTGCATATCACAATTGTATGACGACGAACTTTAAAGGCAAAAATTTTTGTAAGTTTAATGATTGATTGAATGAGGCTTTTACAGCTTCGTGTACTGTTTGATGTTCTTGTATAAGGTCTTATTTTGTGTTGATCAGTTGTTTTACAGTCCCAGGCATAATTATACAATGATGTTATGTCTCTAAGGCAATATTGTTGATAAAATGCTAATAGTTGTTGTGAATTTGACACGGTAGTTTTCTTAAATGGTGGAACCTTTTATTCTATTAGTTCTGCTTGAGGGGCTGGTTCCACATGGTAACTGAATTTAATTTGTTTTTAAATTAAAAAAATTTGATACAGTTTCATTCTGTCCATTAGTCGACCTGTGAATCTCGATTTTGATGTTATTAATTAGTCACACTACATAATCTTGCGATTGGTAGAGCAAATCCTAGATTGACTGATGATGTAAAGCTACATTCTTTTCATTAATTGTTTAATTACATTCGTGTTTACTGTATGCTTGAAGTATATGTTTGAAATTAAACAGTGAATGCGTTGAACAACTTGGTATCAAATCCTTCCATGTTAGTGTTTTCCTAGAAACTCACTGGGACATAATTTGTCCATTTCACACGTATTATAGCTTCTTGGAGAAAGAAAATCCCATGTACAAAAATTAACCAGGATCCCACAAGCAGAGATCTTGTAAAACATACTTCACTCAAGAGAGCCATAAACCACAGCGCAAAGTTGATGCAGTATTCTTTGATTTCAGGAAGTGTAATCTTAAAAAGCATTTTACTAATGTAATAATGGTATTGTTGCTATTGTGGTCTTCAGTCCAGGGACTGGTTTGATGCAGCTCTCCTTGCTACTCTATGCTGTGCAAGCTTATTCATCTCCCAGTACCTGCTGCAACCTACATCCTTCTGAATCTGATTAGTGTATCCATCTCTTGCTCTCCGTCTACGATTTTTACCCTCCACGCTGCCCTCAAATGCTAAATTTGTGATCCTTTGATGCCTCAGAACGTGTCCTACCAACCGATCCCTCCTTCTAGTCAGGTTGTGCTACATATTTCTCTTCTCCCCAATTCTATTCAATACCTCCTCATTAGTTATGTGATCTACCCATCTAATCTACAGCATTCTTCTGTAGCACCACATTTCGAAAGCTTCTATTCTCTTCTTGTTTAAACTATTTATTGTCTTTGTTTCACTTCCATACATGGCTACAGCCCATACAAATACTATCAGAAACGACTTCCTGTCACTTAAATCTATACTCGATGTTACTCCCATTCCATATTCAGCTACTACTTTCCTTCTCTTCCTTTTCCTACTATCGAATTCCAGTCACCCATGACTATTAAATTTTCGTCTCCCTTCAATACCTGAATAATTTCTTTTATCTCATCATAAATTTCATCAATACTTTCACCTGCTGAGCTAGTTGGCATAGAAACTTGTACTAATGTGGTAGGCGTGGGCTTCGTATCTATCTTGGCCACAATAATTCGTTCACTATGCTGTTTGTAGTAGCTTACCCGCAGTCCTATTTTCCTATTCATTATTAAACCTACTCCTGCAGTACCCCTATTCGAGTTTGTATTTATGAGCCTTTATTCACTTGACCAGAAGTCTTGTTCCTCCTGCCACCAAACTTTACTAATTCCCAATATATCGAACTTTAACCTACCCACTTCCCTTTTTTTAAATTTTCAACCTGCCTGCCCGATTAAGGGATCTGACATTCCATGCTCTGATACGTAGAGCGCCAGTTTTCTTTCTCCTGATAACTACGTCCTCCTGAGTAGTCCCCGCCCGGAGATCCGAATGGGGGACTATTTTACCTACGGAAAATTTTACCGAAGAGGACGCCATCATCATTTAACCATACAGTGAAGCTGCATGCCCTCGGGAAAATTACGGCTGTAGTTTCCCCTTGCTTTCAGCCGTTCGCAGTTCCAGCACAGCAAGGCCGTTTTTGTTAGTGTTACAAGGCCAGGATCAGTCAATCATCCAGACTGTTGCCCTTGCAACTACTGAAAAGGCTGCTGCCCCTCTTCAGGAATCACACGTTTGTCTGGCCTCTCAAGAGATACCCCTCCATTGTGGTTACACCGACGGTACAACTATCTGTATCGCTGAGGCACACAAGCTTCCCCACCAACGGCGTGGTACATGCTTCATGGGGGCGGGGGGGGATGTAATAATGTGAAATTATATTCGTGAAATAGTTTAACATTATTTGCAGCTGCGGACTTTTATACACAAAGTGTCAACAGTTTATGCCCGCATAATTATAAGAGAGATGGAATTACAGTACTTTTATATGAACTCCTAATGTAATGTTGTTCATCTCACAGTAAATAGTATTTCCTAAAACGTGGCTAGCAATGCTCTGAGACGTTGCCCTCTCGGTATAACAGCAATTTTTCAGTCAAGAGCGTAATGTTCTCTTATTTACAGGGAAAATATGGTCATTTATATGTGTTGCCGATGTAATGTAGGTTTTGCTTGAATCTAAAGAGAGCGTTTAATACTTTTGACAGAAGATGTCAGCTACGGCAATGCTGGAGCACACTCGGCCATCTGCAGTCTGGAGCACCTAAAATTTGCTGAGATTTTGGGAAATGTATTAATAGTATTTCTTGCATGATATCTCGTCGTGGCTACCAACGTACTTTTTCTGTGAATGAGCTGGCCACATCGGCCATATTTAAACAAATTAGTAAGCCAGGCAATAATAGCTGTCTGCAATGAAAATCTCCATCTGAAATTAATGCTGCCAATACTCAGAGAGAGGATGTTACTTGTTACATAAGTGAAATCACGTTTCGCGTTAACAATCATAAGTTAGATTTTAAAGATAACAAATACATAATTTCAAGAGGTACAGACCTTTTATGAACCAAGCAAAATAATACAGAAGATAATACAATACGCGCGGCGATAAGACTAAAAGCAGAAAGATCACAAAGAAGACCATAGTCTCTACATTAAAAAAGAAATAATTTTCTTTTAGTATTCTTGGGTTTGGTTACATTAGAGATGCGACTTGTACAGCTACTTGCACACTCAAATTAAATTCCTAGATTCCTTGTCTGTTGTTTACATCAATACGACACGATTCACTTATATTTTGCACTAAACTTTTCCAGGAAATGTTACACAAGGCATCTGATACAGTTACGCACTGGTATTTAGTGAATAAAATACGATGTTACTGAGCAATGGACCAGATGTTATACTGGATGCGGGATTTCCCTACAGAGAGAACTTGCCATGCTCTTCGTAAGAGAACAAAATCGACAGACGTAAAGCTAATTTGCAGAGTGAGGCAAAAAAGCGTGATTTTTACGTTACAGTTCACGCTGTTATACATTACTGGCCATTAAAATTGCTACACCACGAACATGACGTGCTACAGACGCGAAATTTAACCGACAGGAAGAAGATGCTCTGATATGCAAATGATAAGCTTTTCAGAGCATTCACACAAGGTTGGCGCCGGTGGCGACACCTACAACGTGTTGACATGAGGAAAGTTTCTCATACAAAGCCGCGCGGGATTAGCCGAACGGTCTGAGGGGCTGCAGTCATGGACTGTGCGGCTGATCCCGGCGGAGGTTCGAGTCCTCCCTCGGGCATGGGTGTGTGTGTTTGTCCTTAGGATAATTTAGGTTAAGTAGTGTGTAAGCTTAGGGACTGATGACCTTAGCAGTTAAGTCCCATAAGATTTCACACACATTTGAACATTTTTCTCATACACAAACAGCAGTTGATCGGCGTTGCCTGGTGAAACGTTGTTGTGATGCCTCGTGTAAGGAGGAGAAATGCGTACCATCACGTTTCCGACTTTATTAACATTCATTATCATTCATTGTCATTTATTATCATTCATTATGTTATGGATGTAAGGAAAATGGCTTTCGCGCCGAGAAAATCAAACATCTTGAATAAATAATAAATGATAATAATAGATAGAAGTACAGTTTTCGAGACGTTATCGTGTTGGAATTTGAATTTAGCGCAATTTTCTAGTGGGTGTAGGTCTATAATAATAAATAATAATAATAAATATAATAATAATAAAGGATAATGAATGATAATAAAGGATAATGAATGATAATAAATGACAATAAATGATAATGAATGTTAATAAATATTAATGAATAATAATTAACAAAAGTAATGTTTTGCAGCCATTATCGTGTTGCAATTTGAATTTGGAGCCATTTTCCAGTTGAGGTAGGCCTATAATAATAAATGATAAGGAATGATAATAAATAATAATAAATAATAATGAATGTTAATGAATGATAATCGATAATAATAAAAAGAAAAGTACGGTCCTTGCATGCATTATCCTGTTGGAATTCAAACTTCCCGCCATTTTTTATTCTGGTGGCTTAAGTTAGTGGACGGAGCACAATTGGATTATTTTTGTGCCAAAATTAAAAATTCCTGCCATTTTTCCTTGAGGTTAGGTTAGTGGACGTAGCACAATTGACCTATTCTCCCGCCAAAATCCGCCATCTTGGATGACGTCATGCGATGTAGCCAAGTCTACATGCCGCCATCTTGGATGACGTCATTGCCACCTTCTTGAATAAATTTGGCAAGAATGCAACTTGTGCTGCACGAACCTTGTCCCTCTACTCAGAACAACCACCTCTGGCCGTAATAACGGCCCTAATACGCCAGGGCATTGAGTCAAACAGCTTGGATGGCGTGTACAGGTACAGCTGCCCATGCAGCTTCAACACAATTCCACATTTTATCAAAAGTAGTGACTGGCTTAATGTGACGAGCCAGTTGCTCGGCCACCATTGACCAATCTTTTTCAGTTGATGAGAGATCTGGAGAATGTGCTGGCCAGGGCAGCAGTCGAACATTTTCTGTATCCAGAAAGACCCGTACACGGCCTGCAACATGCGGCCGTGCGTTATCCGGCTGAAATGTAGTGTTTCGCAGGGATCGAATGAAGGGTAGAGCGATGGGTCGTAACACATCTGAAATGTAACGTCCACTGTTCACAGTTCCGTCAGTGCGAACAAGAGGTGACGGAGACGTGTAACCAATGGCAACCCATACCATCACGCCAGGTGATACGCCAGTAAGGCGATCACGAATACTCGCTTCCAATGTGCTTCTCGACACGGTCACCAGGCGAAACGGGCTCTTGATGTGCGCCAGCTAATGCTTCCCGTCCGCGACACCGTGTCAGAAACTATCATAGCAAGTCGAGCGCAATTACATGCTGCCCAACCCCGAAAGCGCGGCAACTCGCGGGAGCGTCACACAACACACCTGCTCCACTCGCTACTCCAGCCAGACTCCCTCTGCTCAGCCCGCACTCCACGCGGCAGAGTTAACACTACCAAATATCCTAAACACTTTCGTTCTCCACACGACCTATCGATGTATTCGTTCGATAGTATAGTTTTCCCTAGGCCAGACCCAGCGTATAAATACAAATAATATTCACAAAACAAACCAATTATACATCGACATAAATGAATATAAATACAAATAGTAAAACAATTACAATATACAAAGACACAGAAATCTTATATCTTCAGGTAACAAAATAAGGAAAAAAATTTGCAGTGCAATAGATGGAAATAGGAGGATATGCATTTCCGGCGTTACAGGCTACTGCGATGTCCTACGTAAGAGGTGATGCGTGAAATCTGCTATTCTTAGCACATTCTTGACACTGTGTGTCTCGGAATATTGAATTTCCTGCCGATTTCCCAAATGGAATGTCCCTTGCATGTAGTTCCAATACCATTCCGCATTCCCATCGTGCGGCCATAATCACATCGGAGACCATTTCAGATGAAAACCTAGGTACAAATGACAGATCCTCCAGTGTACTACCCCATTATACCTTGTGGACAGAATGCTACTGCCATATGTATATGTGCATATCGATGCTCTGTTACTTTTGTCACCTCAGCATAACGTCAGTGTATGTTGTTCATGTTTTGTTGTTTTTGTGTAACGTCGATGTAATAGAAAGTGCTTTGTGTTGTTGGGTGAAACCTCATGTACCGTGCTATTAAATCGCGGAGCAAGGCACTTGAAGACAGGATGCTAAAATGTACCTGTCGTTTTATTGGTGGAGAAATAAGCTTTATTTTGCGGAAAGAAGTTCTTTCCTTTGTAGTAAGGGATGGACTGTGAAATGAGCAGAGGCGCATCGGAAACCTGATACGGATGGCTGCTAACAGCCGAGTAAGGTATAAAGACATATGGGAAGACGAGGCAGACTATTAGTCGAGAGAAGGAGTGGTATATTGCGGAATAAATCATTTTCTTTGTGGTAATAGGTGGATGGCGTTACGTGGAGAAAAGAGATAAAGTATTGAGCAAGTGTTTGCAGTTTAGATGCATGTAGATCGAAGATCTTGTCAGAAGTTTATCATGTCGCCATTGTTGCCATGAAGCACCAAATTTTGTGAAGAGACACCGAGATTTCAAATTATCAACAGAATAGGAGGCCTGGCGAGACAAAAGTAAAATCTGGAGATTTATCAACAAGATATACTGAGACAACAGGAGAACGGAGAATTCAAGACTTCAGAAAGAAGAGAATCATCAGCAACTTCAGCAGCATTATTCCTGCAGCAGATAATAGCTTTATTTCGACTCGAAAGATAGGGAGGGACTGTGGACTACAGTGGAGGTGTGGATCTTGTTACAGAAAGTAACTTTTATCGATCTTCCACATTTTAAGGGGTGGGCTGTGAACGAATTGTTGTTAAATCGTTTACTGTGAAACCCAAAGCACAGGTTATTGGAAGTAACGCTCCAAGTAAATTAACGCCGCCCCACTTAATTATACTATCACATGAGTGTCCATTGTTGCTATCAAAAACAATGTGTCTGGGATCTACACAACCAATACCACTGAAATATCATTTCTAAGGAGTAGTGGTTGGTCTCCTCGGACCAAGAAGTCAGTCGACCCGCAAATGAATAGACCTCACTTTATTAGAAGAGAGCACATTTAAGAATTCTACACAATGCGAGGGTCGAAGCTGAGTTGTCTTTGGTCTCGGGCCCCACAGATGTTAACACTTGGGAGCTGCGGCTCTCTCATTTCTGACATTGATACACTCCTGGAAATTGAAATAAGAACGATAGTAGAGATGCTGGATGTAGTCCTGTGGAACGGCTTGCCATGCCATTTCCACCTGGCGCCTCAGTTGGACCAGCGTTCGTGCTGGACGTGCAGACTGCGTGAGACGACGCTTCATCCAGTCCCAAACATGCTCAATGGGGGACAGATCCGGAGATCTTGCTGGCCAGGGTAGTTGACTTACACCTTCTAGAGCACGTTGGGTGGCACGGGATACATGCGGACGTGCATTGTCCTGTTTGAACAGCAAGTTCCCTTGCCGGTCTAGGAATGGTAGAACGATGGGTTCGATGACGGTTTGGATGTACCGTGCACTATTCAGTGTCCCCTCGACGATCACCAGTGGTGTACGGCCAGTGTAGGAGATCGCTCTCCACACCATGATGCCGGGTGTTGGCCCTGTGTGCCTCGGTCGTATGCAGTCCTGATTGTGGCGCTCACCTGCACGGCGCCGAACACGCATACGACCATGATTGGCACCAAGGCAGAAGCGACTCTCATCGCTGAAGACGACACGTCTCCATTCGTCCCTCCATTCACGCCTGTCGCGACACCACTGGAGGCGGGCTGCACGATGTTGGGGCGTGAGCGGAAGACGGCCTAACGGTGTGCGGGACCGTAGCCCAGCTTCATGGAGACGGTTGCGAATGGTCCTCGCCGATACCCCAGGAGCAACAGAGTCCCTAATTTGCTGGGAAGTGGCGGTGCGGTCCCCTACGGCACTGCGTAGGATCCTACGGTCTTGGCGTGCATCCGTGCGTCGCTGCGGTCCGGTCCCAGGTCGACGGGCACGTGCACCTTCCGCCGACCACTGGCGACAACATCGATGTACTTTGGAGACCTCACGCCCCACGTGTTGAGCAATTCGGCGGTACGTCCACCCGGCCTCCCGCATGCCCACTATACGCCCTCGCTCAAAGTCCGTCAACTGCACATACGGTTCACGTCCACGCTGTCGCGGCATGCTACCAGTGTTAAAGACTGCGATGGAGCTCCGTATGCCACGGCAAACTGGCTGACACTGACGGCGGCGGTGCACAAATGCTGCTTAGCTAGCGCCATTCGACGGCCAACACCGCGGTTCCTGGTGTGTCCTCTGTGCCGTGCGTGTGATCATTGCTTGTACAGCCCTCTCGCAGTGTCCGGAGCAAGTATGGTGGGTCTGAGATGGAGCTCCGTATGCCACGGCAAACTGGCTGTCACTGACGGCGACGGTGCACAAAATTTCCTTCACTTTGGAAGTGTGGCTGTGGGACTTCCAGGAGTGTATATATCATGAGGTGGCGCGTTTAGCCTGCGCGAGCGAAATATTTATTCCTTGACTTAGCGTTGCTCCACGGTGGCCAAAGAAAAGTAAGAAAATTGTGATCTGACGGGACTTTAATGCAAGACAGGATAACGAGATGACGTGTATGGAGTGCGCAATGAAACAGTCATTGTTAGCCGCGATATTGTATAATTTGTGTTTTTTGAGATTCACGGGCGATATGTAATGATAATGTGGAGTTTAGTAACAGTCATAATACAGTCTGTTGCATTCCAATGGTAGTTTCTCGTATTTATTTTTGATCAATGGATTCTGTGATGAACTGTCTCGTATGACAAGCTTATGCAGGACTTCGAACATTCAAAGGGTTATTTCAGTAGTGGTACAAGTCCATTTTCGTTCATCTTGAGATACAGAGTCCTAAAGTTAAATGAGCGCTGAAAAATCTACAGTTGAGACACCAGAAATATCCAAGCATATGACTTCTTGCTGGAGACGTACCTTTCATTCTGCTTGTTTGGATCATTAATATCAGAAGCATTATAGACAGAAAAGTGTAGGTAATGGACTTGTACCGCTATTGAAATAAGCCCTTCATTTGGTGGTCGATGTTTTCTGTAGAACACAGACAAAAGCATACAGAAAGTTTTCTCTGGTAAACGAACTCATTTCACTCGCAGAGAATTATCGTACGTCTAAATGGGAATGGCAGTATTCCAATTCGAGAAGATCCTATACAAGTTTTCTTTCTCTTACATTTCGATAATTTTTTTCGGCAGCTGCTTCTACAGCACGAGAGTAACTTGTCTACGTGCATGAAATTACGTACGCTGTGGGAGTGTTACACCATATCTCTAATGCCCTACTGATTTATTTTGCCTGTTGTATTATTTAATATTGCATCGTTCAGCCTCTTTAAATGTTGGATTGAATCGATATCATGACAGTGTTTATTCTTTTTTGTGTAGAAAACTTTGATGTTATGGTTGATTCTATGCAATGTAGTGTATCTATCATTTAAATTCTTTGTCTCATTTGGAGGGAGACAAAACTTACTGTATATAATTGTAACTTTGATTAAATAATTTTTTATAGAAATTTTAATATGTGCAAAGGTTCTGTTTTATTTAAAATGTTTGTTTACTGTTATGTAAACTGCTGACCTTCACTTAGAGTTCTTAGTTATGTCACATGTAAAAGGTGTTGTGGTTCCCCTACGGAGCGGAACTGAGTAGCCCGCGCAAATTGTGGTTGGCGTAGGTAGAAAAGGTGGAACGAAGAGTGAGTCGGGGACGAGCTACCAAACTGTGAACTGCCCATGTAAAAGTTGTATATTGTGCTGGTTCCGAGAGAGGCTTCTCCTGACGCATTCAAATGTCTCGGATGAATGGATGAAGGGCTGGAATTTTTCTGAAATTGGTATCTATCGTCGCCACCAAGAAATGGTATCTATCATCGCCACCAAGAAATGACAGAGTCCAGCAATTCTACCTGCAGATCCACCTACCAACATGCAGTTGTCACCACATTGCGCAATCACTGTAACAGAACACTATAAAATGTACAGTGAAGGATCAGCTTATTGGATGTGTTAGTGTGCTCAAATACAAGGTAATTTATAACTGAATTTATGTAGCTACCTTGATTTTTTTCCTTATCATAACACCTCTCAGGTTCCTCTCTGTTTGAACTAAAGTGATCACCGAGTGTCCTTAATGAAAGAACATTAAAGCCCAGTGTTTTGCTAATTTTACCTCTTGAACATAGTAAAAAGAAAGTTGAGGTTAATGTGGCAAGAGAGTGAGTTAAAGTCAATGATGCCTGCTGAAAATAATTTTCCTATTAAACTGCTTATTAATATGTTGTTGCCAACAAAATTAAACGTTCTTAAGACTGAGGCTTATAAAGTTTTGCTTAGTAAATGATCACATTACTGCCTGTTGTAAATCGCAGAAGGTGAGTCAGTATCTTACAAATATGTTAATTTTGTGTCTTACTGTAGTAAAAGTGGAACACTGCAATATGGAAAGTTATATACTCATGTTTGCATAGCACTTGTTTCTTTTGGCTATTGAAAGTGAATATTAATAGCGTAATAGGATCCGCAGGTTATCATTTATGCTCATGATAAATAACAATTAATAGAAAGACCACTATTTATGAAAACAATAATTTCTTTATTCAAAAGACAGTGAGAAGTAACCTGTTAGTGAATTCCAATTGACTTTCATTCTAGATAGATTCTAGATTTCTATTTAGTTGAGAGATCAGTTCATAATTTTGCGCTGAACAACATTTACAATTTTATGTCAGCTAGGAAAATATGTGAAAAGTAATAGTGTGTATTCTTATCTATTATATTTATGCCAGTAGTTTGTTCTGATCTGTTAACTCCAACCTTAACATGAACACGCTGTATTCATGTGCCAGAGTTCATTGCACTCGAGTGTGGCAAAGTACAGGTTGTGTTTGTCCGTTGAAGTTTCTCATACCTATTTTCTTAAACAAGAATGTCAGTCATTCTCTTGCCAAACTAGGCTGGCGACCATTTTCCTTATTCTTTGAACAGTGTAGATAGATAAAATATTGTTTGTTACTGTTTGAATATTTACGTAATTCTGACTTTCACTTCCGACAAGCCACCTCCGTTAGGTACAACACGGTCAACATAACAAAATTCCTTTCGTGGGGTAACACTTGTAACGGTACTTTGACTACCGCACCTCCGCCAGAGCAAAGATGTGATTTACGATCGCGCATGCAGAAGAGCGCTGCGCCAGCGACAGATTTTCATAAGTAATTTTGATTATTTTTTACTTTTGCATAGATGCTTGTTTTAACAACTAGTTCATTACTCTCTTGTTATCTTGTCTTCATACGTTCAAGACGTGTATTTTTTCGGCGCTGTGTTAAAGAATGATTTTAAGCAAAAATTAAAACTATATTACGAAACGAACACACGCCGTCTTCAAGTTATTTCAGTAGTGATTCGCAATGGTTATCGCCCAATTTATAAATTAATACAGACAGTGAGAACTTCAAGAAATTTTCATCAGACGGAGAACAAGAGGACCAGCGAATAATGAAAAAAGACATCCTACTAGAAAATTAAGGAGTACTCCAGACACAGCCACTAAGACTATATTATAATAGATACTACGTTTCTGACAGAATTATGAGGTAAATTCCAGCTTATTTCTGATGCTATCTCCTTAGAGTCGCTTTTTGTAGTGTTGCCGACCCGGTCTGCCATTCATGGTCAAATTACAGCACTATCTCAATCAGTAATACGAAGTCTGCCTTATCCGTAACTTATTCCATCAAAATTCAAAACCCAGTCAGATTTTTTATTTTGTATTTTCACGGCAGAACCCCGAGGAAAGGAAACACTACGATTGGCGTCCTGGTGACAGGACTTACAATCTTTGGATTTGAAACAAGTGCAATTATTATAAATTTTGGACATTTTAACTAATTTTAATCACTTATTAGCATTATAAAATGAATTTGGACTAATTTTCATTCATTTCAATTGTAACGTTACGTGCATGAAATTTACAACAATATTGTTTGACCTTTTATTAATTAATGTTAATTTTCCTTTTCATGCTGAGGAAATTAATTTGTTAAAAAAAAGGAGAAGTATAACGTTCCATAAAATAATTTGCATGGTCGCGAAAGAAAAAATTTTGGATTGAAAACTATATCTGACGCTACATTTGCAACATAAGACTGAAGAACAAAAAAAAAATATTGTGACTACAGAAATTTACATTTTTTTTCCAGTTTCAAGCAACCATTTGTACTTCCTTTATTCCGATCCCTTTATTTTGAAATTATTTTTCCAAATCGTAGTTAAAATTGATTTACTTTTGTTGCAAATGATATGTGAAGAGCATATTCACAGTCATTTATATGTGAGAGGGAAATTTCAGTACGAGTTTAATAATTCAATTTCTAATTAATAATCATCTATAGATATCTATTTCCATAAGAGAAATTTCAGATTTCAACAGATCATATTTTAAAATTTTTTTGCCATTGGAAAATTTTATTTTCAATTAATTACGAAAATCGCAATATGAACGCTAGACGCTTAGAAATTGTTTCCGCTGACGAGCTTAGTGAAAGTGACAGATTGCAAAACATGTCCGACAGTCAAATGAATATTGAACTTAATAGTGAGGATGTTGAAGACATAATTTTACCGGATCGATTAAGACAACAACCCCTACATTTAAACAGATATACAGGCGGATGGAGAGTGAGTACTACGCGACAAAACGCGACATTGACAACGTCAACTTCAGAACCAGACATCAATCAGACACGAAAAAATGACGAAACTAAGACACAGGACTCTGACATGCTCAACCAGATTCTGAAGTTACTTGTTGACCAAAACAGACAATTTGACACTTTATACAAAAGATTTGACACTTTAGACGAGAAAAATGACAATGTAAAACGTGACATTGGGAAATTTGACACTAAATTCGATGAACTGACACGGGACATAAAACAAAATTTTGAAAAACAATCGAGACAAATTGTCGACTTGACAGAAACCACCAGTAGTCTAGGAAGGAAATTTACTAACTTATCATACAAGGTTACGAAACAAGAAAAGGTATTTGTGGAATTCAGCGACGAGACAAGAACTGACTTACGACGATGTAATGAGAAATTGTTAACAGTAGTGTTTGAATAACAGAAAACCAGTACCGAAGTTGACGAATTACGACAGTCACACAATTCCGTAAAAACAAACCAAGAACACTTAGACCAGAAGATTACAGACCTTTCAGACAGATTAAATGATGTAACACTGGAGCAGAAATCCTTACAGGAAAAGTTAGAAAAACTTGAAGACAGAGCAGATGCAGCATCTTTAAAGAATGACACAACTCTAGCAGAGAAACTTGTACATGAATGCAAATTATGTGATGATTATTTAGACGAGAAGTTTGAGACAATGACATAGATCATTTCAGATAAGGCAAAGGAACAATAAAGGGAGAAACAGGTAATATTCAGAAAGAGGTGCGTAGACTTAAAGAAATTGTAATACCAAATTTGTCAGTGATACCAAAACCCATAACAGGCAACCAAAACACAAACGAGAATCCGAAAAATGCTAGGCCCAGCACACATCCGAAAATAGAATTACCAATGAGTGATACAATGCCAATGAACCATTTTCAATGCTTCCACAAGATCAAAATTACTATCAGACATCACCACATACTATGCACAGTTTGACACAAAATGAAGGACTCATAATACCATCGGGAGTAGCTGATGAAACATTAGTACGACATGGATACTTTCAGACATTTTCATGTGATGAGAAAGACAAAGTGCATCTGATTGTTTTCATCCGCTCTTTTGACGGTATTTTCCCGAGACATTGGTTAGAAGCTGATAAAATTCGATATGTTACAAATTTGTTACGTGGAAGAGCAGCTAAGTGGGGAGCAGCAATGAAAAGACGATGTTTAACATTTGAACAGTTTGAAAAAGCATTTCTTGAGGAATTCTGGTCGATCACAGAATAGCAAAGTTTAAAACAAATTTACAACCCGAAGAAAGAAATTTTCCGTCAGTACTTTGAACGCTACCTAGACAAAACATTATATTGGACAAAACCAGCAGATTTACCAGACGTAGTTAGAACACTTAAAAGCCACTTACCATTTCCATACCGTGATAAATTAATAGGAGTGTCCGAGGACAGCATAAAGAATTTTTTCAGTTATGTTGATGAGATAGATGTTGTTTACTGAGATGAGATCAGGAATTTCAGTCAATTGTATCTGATCCATCCAAGAAATTCGCGTATGCACAATAACAGAAATGACAGAGGCTATTGGAATCCGTCTCCGATACCACAACAAAACACTCAAAGAAACAATTCACACTACACTGGGACAAATCCATTCAATATTAGGAGAAACAACTCGCAGAATTGGCAAGGAAGCGGTAATTATTACTATAATGGTTGGCCAAACAGTAATTACAATCAGAACAATAATAGTTATATTCCAAATAACAACAGAAGAAAGAACCGAAATTACAGAGATCAAAGAAGAGAGGATAACAGGTACCATCCAGGATATTTTCGGAGAAACAACAGACAACAACATCCAAACATGTATTGCAGAAATAACAGTAATGACAATATCAGTTACATTCATGGGCGAAATAATGCACGGGGAAATCACAATGGACCACCGCCACGACACATGCAATACAGCAACCCTCAATTCCTACCTAACGGAACTCCCAATGCGACGCGAGGCAATGTCAACAACCAAACAGCTGATACTTGGGTGACGCGCAACAGAAATGTAAATATTATTGAGTTGGGCAATGAAACCAACCCGCAGCAACAGACGAATTTGCCGGAAAATGAAAGACGACCGAGTAAAGCGCTCGAGTTACGGTCTTTAGGGAGCAGAGCATAACGGAACCGACGATTTGTTTTCTCTGATATGATGGCTGCAAGAAAATAGAAAAATAATTATATCAGGATGTAGATTTTAATAGTACCAGTAAAGCAAAGAAGATTATTCAGGCTATAACACGAGTTATGATTGGTAGTTATGAAGTGGAAGTAATGTTAGATACATGAGCAGCAGAAAGTGTCATTTCAATGTCTTTATATAATGAACTAAAACGAATAATGGACATACAAACATTGCCAGTACAGAATTGTCACAGTATAAGTGCCACCAGTAATAAATCAAAGAATGTGAAATTTCAAGTTCTCATTAACTTCACATTTTCAAATATACCACTCAATAACAATTTTCTGGTAGTATACAAATTAGTTATGCACTGCATATTAGGAATTGACTTTTTGAATGAATATCAAGCAATCATAGATTTAGGAAAAGGGAAATGTCATTTAACTGTAAACCAACAACAACTGACAATAGAGTTAACACAGGGAAAACGTTTAAACAGGAAATGGCAGGTCTTATACTCTGGACCATACCGAATTGCAAATATTCCACACCCTGGCTGTTATTCATTAGAACCCAGAGGTCTGCATCCACGCAGACATTTGAAAAAATACATACAGTAAAATGTCAGCTAATGAGAAGAAGATAATTAATATGATGTACAGTTATGATGAGCCTACATTGAAGTTATACAGATACTTACAATCTTATGAATGCAGGTATGTCTAGAAAGCAATGTGAACCATCCAATAGCTAATTAGATATTTGGTTATAAGAGGAGTTGCTATTGAGGCATATACACATTAGAGGAGGCAGAGAACTGAAGAGCATTATTTTCTTTAGGAGGCATGTGATAATAGTAATGTTGATATGAGTGATGTGAGTGACTGAATGAGATGAGTGAATGTAATTTTAGTTTAATAAGAGGATAAATAGTAATTTGGAGAGGGGTAAATGGAATATCAAATGAAAAAAGGGTATTATTATTGTTATTGTTGAAGTAAAAAAGTAAGTGATGGTGAATAATAGGAATATATATATATATATATATTTTGTGAAGTATATATATATATATATATATATATATATATATATATATATATATATATATATATATATACTTCACAAAATAACATATATATATATATATATATATATATATATATAATGCTGAGGAATAAGTATATGTTTTTTGTGAAGAATGAATAATGGATAGGTGAGAATGTTATGAGTAATTGAGAATATGTTGAGAGGAGAGAAACTAGATTTGAACGCCATATCACATGTACTCATGGAATACAGAATGAAAGTAGTGGAAGCAGTATTATTTATTGAATGATTGGTATGCCTGAGATAATAACTTATGTGATGTCTTACATACTCTTATAACTAAAGGTGAAAGTATAGATTTATGTGGAAATAATTATTTACAGCAGCCACTATGGAAAATATACCAGAAGATTTAAATCTATAACACTATAACACTAATCTAATGGGAACTTGTAATGAAATTTTCGGAGTTATGTAGGCTTGACACTTCAGATTAGAAGAATTATTTAAGAGAATATATTTAGCAGTCATCTAATGGTATAATTAACGCTCATCTACTGTACTGAACTAATGCACCATTAAATAGAAAGGTGAATAAGGAGAGAACTAAACGTCAGTCCTTTGTTGCGGCTCACACTCTCATCTCTCCCTTAGAAAAATTTATACATGTTAATGAAATACACTCCTGGAAATTGAAATAAGAACACCGTGAATTCATTGTCCCAGGAAGGGGAAACTTTATTGACACATTCCTGGGTTCAGATACATCACATGATCACACTGACAGAACCACAGGCACATAGACACAGGCAACAGAGCATGCACAATGTCGGCACTAGTACAGTGTTGGAACAGCAAGTTCCCTTGCCGGTCTAGGAATGGTAGAACGATGGGTTCGATGACGGTTTGGATGTACCGTGCACTATTCAGTGTCCCCTCGACGCTCACCAGTGCTGTACGGCCAGTGTAGGAGATCGCTCCCCACACCATGATGCCGGGTGTTGGCCCTGTGTGCCTCGGTCGTATGCAGTCCTGATTGTGGCGCTCACCTGCACGGCGCCGAACACGCATACGACCATGATTGGCACCAAGGCAGAAGCGACTCTCATCGCTGAAGACGACACGTCTCCATTCGTCCCTTCATTCACGCCTGTCGCGACCCCACTGGTGGCGGGCTGCACGATGTTGGGGCGTGAGCGGAAGACGGCCTAACGGTGTGCGGGACCGTAGCCCAGCTTCATGGAGACGGTTGCGAATGGTCTTCGCCGATACCCCAGGAGCAACAGTGTCCCTAATTTGCTGGGAAGTGGCGGTGCGGTCCCCTACGGCACTGCGTAGGATCCTACGGTCTTGGCGTGCATCCGTGCGTCGCTGCGGTCTGGTCCCAGGTCGACGGGCACGTGCACCTTCCGCCGACCACTGGCGACAACATCGATGTACTGTGGAGACCTCACGCCCCACGTGTTGAGCAATTCGGCGGTACGTCCACCCGGCCTCCCGCATGCCCACTATACGCCCTCGCTCAAAGTCCGTCAACTGCACATACGGTTCACGTCCACGCTGTCGCGGCATGCTACCAGTGTTAAAGACTGCGATGGAGCTCCGTATGCCACGGCAAACTGGCTGACACTGACGGCGGCGGTGCACAAATGCTGCTTAGCTAGCGCCATTCGACGGCCAACACCGCGGTTCCTGGTGTGTCCGCAGTGCCGTGCGTGTGATCATTGCTTGTACAGCCCTCTCGCAGTGTCCGGAGCAAGTATGGTGGGTCTGACACACCGGTGTCAATGTGTTCTTTTTTCCATTTCCAGGAGTGTATTTGACACCATATAATTTGTGATTATATGACAGTATGGAGAGACATACACACATATTTATTTATGAATAGAATTTTACAGGTACCACAATGTAAGTACAGAATGGATATACACCATGAATGAGGTACAAATGACTCTGAGAACTATGGGACTTAACATCTATGGTCATCAGTCCCCTAGAACTTAGAACTACTTAAACCTAACTAACCTAAGGACAGCACACAACACCCAGTCATCACGAGGCAGAGAAAATCCCTGACCCCGCCGGGAAGATATACACCATGGAATGCAGCAGCAATTATCTGACAAGAACTAATAAGATTTATTTATTTATTAAGTACCACATTTATTTATATTTCTTGATACTCATGACAGGAAGGAGATGAATTACACAAACTTTATAGGAACGTGATTGTCTTAAACTAGGTATATATACACTTACCACACTGATGTACATACTTGTAGGATCCTAAGACATTTAGGGGGGTACTACTCTTAGAAATGGCAATAGTGGGGACACCACACTCAGAAACGGTATTAGGTATAGGAAATCTTACATTATATTAACATGTATTTTGTCTATCATATTTTATTTTGTGTAGTCCACTGTAGGAGATGACTTCACTAGTATTTATGAAGTAGTTAGCAACCATCCCATGAACCTATCCTCCTACAGAAGACTATCTTGAAGCTTGACATATGTGTAAATTTTATTCCTGGAAGCAAAATGAATTGAATATTCCAGAGAGTTGCCACAGTTATTTTAAAATGTTGCAAGTGTAACGAAAGGGAAAGGAATAAAAAACGAAAGAAAGGAAAAAGAATGAACTAACAAATAAAATAAATAAAATGTATATTTCAATCTGAATGTAATGTAATTCACATGTCAGCACAATGATATTGAATGTAACGTAAAAATTTACTATATTTTTCATTTAATTCTGTATATGTACTATATGACAACAATGTAAATATCCCATGTAATGATTTATTATAAATATTTGTATATTCATGTACTTATTATGTCAAGAAACGTATTTTAAGGAGATGTTAATGAACTGCAAAGGACTTGTGCATGTAGCACATGATTCATATAAATGGAACTGAAAATGCAAAGAAGAAACCAACGTGACAGAACACTGGTCTAGAAATATTTACGTAGTGTCAATATGCCTTGAAGTGTACGGTGTAGTGGAAGCCGGCAGGTCTTCAGGTTGCTGTAAAGGACAAGCTCATCACCTGTCGTAGACAGTGAGGTGTTTCCTTTGCCCTCATTGACCATTTATTCCCCGGTGGACGCCACCAAAATTCGACAGCTGGAGATCACAATTTCGTTTTGATACGATGAACAAACTTTGGATTTTCTTCAAGTCGCATGCAAGAGATCCAGGCAGTACACACACACTCAGAGGCCGATACTACGTTTAAAGACATTGGATCAATATAATAGAAACATTTATTGTTCGAATTAATTCCATTGTAAACACGAATCGCGTGAACTGAATTCAAACGCTGTACTAACCAACGATAATACGCCGTAGTGCAAATACATTAATGTTACGACTCCTAAAGAAGATACGCACCAAGAAGACTGTATACAAAGACTGATATGCAAAGAGCATTGTGCTCAGAAATATTTTTGGTAATATGTAAAATTCTTAGTTTCTCATATACATGTATGTGAATTTTCTATACTGCCACGCTCGCTTGCGTAGCGTGTCAGTAGAGGAGGCATTGTAACGGTACTTTGACTACCGCGCCTCCGCCAGAACAAAGATGTGATTTACGATCGCTCGTGCAGATGAGCGCTGCGCCAGCGACAGATTTTCATAAGTAATTTTGATTTTTTTTTACCATTGCGTAGGTGCTTGTTTTAACAACTAGTTCATTACTCTCTTGTTATCTTGTCTTCATACGTTCAAGACGTGTATTTTTTCGGCGCTGTGTTAAAGAATGATTTTAAGCAAAAATTAAAACTATATTACGAAACGAACACACGGCGTCTTCAAGTTATTTCAGTAGTGATTCGCAATGGTTATCGCCCAATTTATAAATTAATACAGACAGTGAGAACTTCAAGAAATTTTCATCAGACAGAGAACAAGAGGACCAGCGAATAATGAAAAAAGGACATCCTACAAGAAAATTAAGAAGTATTCGAGACACAGCCACGAAGACTGTATTATAGTAGATACTACGTTTCTGACAGAATTATAAGGTAAATTTCAGCTTATTTCTGATGCTATCTCCTTAGAGTCGCTTTTTGTAGTGTTGCTGACCCGGTCTGCCATTCACGGTCAAATTACAGCACTATCTCAATCAGTAATACGAAGTCCGCCTTATCCGTAACTTATTCCATCAAAGTTCAATACCCAATCAGATTTTATATGTTGTATTTTCACGGCAGAGCCCCGAGGAAAGGAAACACTACACACTGCTCTGCTTCTTCATACTATAATTACTTGAATAATAATAATTTCATTATACGAACTGCCTTCAGCTTTGAGGTTATGGTATAGTAGTAGCAGATGGTAGTGTAATACGTGGCTTTTCCGTGACAGGACTATTTGTTCTGTTGAGGCATAGTACGTAATAAACCATATTTGGTATTTGATTACACAAGCTGCGTAAATCCGGCTGCAGTTTTATAGGAGTAGTCGACGCCTCTTGGGTTGTTTTCCTTCACAGACATACAAACAGAGACAATACACACATTAGTTCAATAACAACGAGTTTAATATTGCTAGCTTAAAAACATTAATATCTTCTTCTGAGCAACAATATTATGTCGGGGGAAGGGGTAGGTGCGGAGACTCTTCGAAGACAGGTGCGATAATAGAGCCGCGTAGTCGACGTTAGAGGTTCGGCGATGGTCGTGTGAGAGTAGGTGGATTGATGAAGTTGTTAGCGTACTCTGAATGAAGTGAGCATCGATTATTTTCACGCGCAGGTCCTGCGGCTGGGGTTCTTGAACGGCGATAGTGAGTACTACTGGTTCAGCGAGCAGTTTTGTCATTGTCAGGTAGTGGCGTAACTCTGTTCTCCACGTCGGTGTTGGCAGGTTCCCACAATGTCCACACTGACTTAAGTCTGTAGATTAGTCGGTTTGTCCTTGAAGGCGATGTCTAAGATCTGTGGTCCTCGTCTGGCGAATCCGAATCGTCCCATGTAAGGATGCTGTAATGATGAGCGAATGGTGTCATCACGGAGCATCAAAAATTCACAGTGGTTTGTGAACGAACATTTTTGGTGTAATGTGTGCTGTCGAGGATGGAATTTGAGAGTTGTTTATGTGTTGTTTCAAGCCACATACCACAGCTGGGAGATTCTGAACAGCAGATGTAGTTATTGGTCGTATGAAGTTTGGCAGAAGGGTGAAAATTCCCCATACAGTACATCCACCAGAGAGGCCTATAGATCTTCATTAACAGCTGTGCCCATCCCGAGCTAGACCCAGGGTAATGCCTCCATCGAGCTGTCCGTGAGGCACATGTTTCAAATGGTTCAAATGGCTCTGAGCACTATTGGACTTGACTTCTGAGGTCATCAGTCCCCTAGAACTTAGAACTACTTAAACATAACTAACCTAAGGACATCACACACATCCATGCCCGAGGCAGGATTCGAACCTGTGACCGTAGCGGTCGCGCGGATCCAGACTGAAGCGCCTAGAACCGCTCGGCCACTCTGGCCGGCGTGATGCACATGAGTGCAGTCTTAAGCTTTCGGTGGCAGCATTCCACCATCTTGCGGATGGTACACCATCCCTCGATTTCATTTTGTGTTGCAGAGATGACATAGGGCTTCAGAGAGAGTCGACTCAAATTGGCATCTTGGTCGGTAGTGATTGCCTCAGAGCAGCCAAAAGGGGATACCCACACATCGATGGATTCGCAGGTGGTGGATTCAACTGGGATGTGTTTGGCAGGTACTGTCTCGACCCAGCAAGAGACTCGGTCGATTACGGTTAATGTATTCTGTTGGCATGGCAGACAGGCCTGCGCCCAGGTAAAGCAGTCCCATTTGATGGTAGGCCACATCAATCGTTTAGCCATCAGCAGTATCATCAGTTGGACACACCTGCGAGTCAAATTGTGAATTTCGTCAAATAATGCACGGCGCATGGTGGCTGGTATGGGGATCCTCACTCTAGCCGGAGGGATGTCGCACAGTATGCAAACATTGGTTCCTGACACACTATGCTGTTTGATCTGCAATCTTGATATGTCGTTGGTGATGTCAGTCGTCGATGGAGCGAGTGCCTGATGATGGGCCAAGGCGGTGTAGTATGTGTGGAAGGAGATGGTGTTAATGGGCGACAAGTTGTCCACATCAATATTATCAGCTTTTCGCATATACCAAACTTCTGTGGTATATTGGAAGATCAAGTCAAGGCGACAGTGCAGTGGGGTTGACGCCTGCGGACGCGTTGCATAGTAGATCTGCTACTGGTTTATAGTTCGTGTATATCACTATTTGTCATCCTTTGATGTTTTAGCGGATCTATTATACTCCTTCGTTCATAGTGCCAAGTTCATGGTTGAACGCGGACCAACTTGACTGTGGGGTTTTAAATTTTTTCTAGAAAGAACGTAGGGGTTGCGTCGCCTCGCCATCCACTACTTGCTGAAGGGCTGCACCGATAGAGCCGTCTCGCTTGCATCCGTTGCGACATAGAGTGGTGTATCTGGAAGGGGGTGGCCGAGCGCCGCTACTTCTGTGACGTCGGCTTTTGTTCCTTCGAATGCGGTTTGTGTTTGTGGAGTTCATACCAATTTCTTCTTGCTATGCTATGGAGGGCGAGAGCATTCGTGAGTGGAATTGAATTCCGGCTGCGTGTGACAGGTGGAGGCAGTAAAATAGAGAATTCCAAAGAATCGTCGTAAATCGTGATGCGTTTGTGCGGGCTGCAACTGTCAGATGAATTCTGTCCGTTGCAATGTGGGTTTAATGGCGTCGCCGTTTCTAGCGCATCCAAGAAAAGCTACATCTGATTTTCGCAACTGCGTTTTTCCTTCGTTTATGATGGCCCCAGCCTCATACAAGGCAGTGAGAACTACTTCATGCTCGTACTCATGGTCTTTGTTGCGTGAGAAAATAAAGAAGTCGTCGAGATACGAAAAACAGAAATTTGATGAGGATACGGTCAATGAATTCCTGTCAAGTTTGAGCAGCATTTTTCAGACCATGGGGAATGAACAGGAATTCGAATAGGCCGAATGAGGTAACAATCATTGTTTCATTAATTTCTGAAACATTGGAAAATTGTACTGAAATGCAGGAGGATCTGCAGCGAATTGACGCATGGTGCAGGGAATGGCAATTGAATCTCAATGTAGACAAGTGTAATGTGCTGCGAATACACAAAAAGATAGATCCTTTATCATTTAGCTACAAAATAGCAGGTCAGCAACTGGAAGCAGTTAATACCATAAATTATCTGGGAGTACGCATTAGGAGTGATTTAAAATGGAATGATCATATAATGTTGATTGTCGGTAAAGCAGATGCCAGACTGAGATTCATTGGAAGAATCCTAAGGAAATGCAATCCGAAAACAAAGGAAGTAGGTTACAGTACGCTTGTTCGCCCACTGCTTGAATACTGCTCAGCAGTGTGGGATCCGTACCAGATAGGGTTGATACAAGACATAGAGAAGATCCAACGGAGAGCAGCGCGCTTCGTTACAGGATCATTTAGTAATCGCGAAAGCGTTACGGAGATGATAGATAAACTCCAGTGGAAGACTCTGCAGGAGAGACGCTCAGTAGCTCGGTACGGGCTTTTGTCAAAGTTTCGAGAACACACCTTCACCGAAGAGTCAAGCAGTATATTGCTCCCTCCTACGTATATCTCGCGAAGAGACCGTGAGTATAAAATCAGAGAGATTAGAGCCCACACAGAGGCATACCGACAATCCTTCTTTCCACGAACAATACGAGACTGGAATAGAAGGGAGAACCGATAGAGGTACTGAAGGTACCCTCCGCCACACACCGTCAGGTGGCTTGCGGAGTATGGATGTAGATGTAGATGTAGATGTAGAAAGCATCACTATTTGCAGGTACGCCATATTGCAGTCTTACGTAATGTCTACCTTTTTTATTTTTCTCTTTTCTGTTCTTTTTCACTTTGTGTTTAAAATGCAGTCTACAGAGACTTGTAATTTTTACAGAGACCATTGTTTCATTGAGTAGTTTTATGAATTCTCTATCTTTATCACCTTCCAGAGTTACAGCACCCATGTTTCAGGTCCAACCATGTTTAATTAATTCAGTTCAGTAAGCTACCCATTACGCTACACCTTTAATGAAATTCACATGATCCTAAGGGGAGTAGGTTTCGGATTGTCGTAAGGAAAGAACATGCAAATGGACCCATATATTTGTCATTTGTTGCTTCATGTAATAGACTTTACTACTTAATAACAACATCAATATTACAATTTAAAACCTTACTAAAAGAGTCAGAACTCTGACTAAAACTTGAAGAGTCTCAAATCATAAAAAAAACTATAGCAATTCTACCATTAAGAGCAGGACAGGAGAACTGGAAATACAGAGTTCAAAGAAAGACAAGATAAGTTACGTCAACTGAGCATGGCTCCAAGCAGGTTCAACAAAAAATTTTATCAACCATATGAATTGTAATAACAGCTGTTAAAATTCAAACAATGGAAAATCCAGGATTAACTGTAACAATATCAGAGAAGGGAAGTTGCTACTCACCATATAGCGGAGATGTTAAGCCGCGATCCACACAATTATAGCATTCGGCCATTAAGGCCTAGTCAGCAATAGACACACATACACACGTGCACATACACACTCACATAAACGCAACTTGGCCGGCCGCAGTGGCCGAGCGGTTGTAGGCGCTTCAGTCTGGGACCGCGCGACCGCTACGGTCGCAAGTTCGAATCCTGCCTCGGGCATGGATGTGTGTGATGTCCTTAGGTTAGTTAGGTTTAAGTAGTTCTAAGTTCTAGGGGACTGATGTCCTCATATGTTAAAAGTCCCATAGTGCTCAGAGCTATTTTTTGGAAATTTAGCAAGGTTGTGTTTATTTAGCTACAAAACAGTATAAACAGGTGCCAGTAAAAGTAGAAAAATATGTAAAGAACTTTTTTTTTTTTGGTCATCAGTCTACTGACTGGTTTGATGCGGCCCGCCACAAATTCCATTCCTGTGCTAACCTCTTCATCTCAGAGTAGCACTTGCAACCTACGTCCTCAATTATTTGCTTGACGTATTCCACTCTCTGTCTTCCTCTATAGTTTTTGCCCTCTACAGCTACCTCTAGTACCATGGAAGTCATTCGCTCATGTCATAGCAGATGTCCTATCATCCTGTCCCTTCTCCTTATCAGTGTTTCCCACATTTTCCTTTCCTTTCCGATTCTGCGTAGAACCTCCTCATTCGTTACCTTATCAGTTCACCTAATTTTCAACATTCGTCTATAGCACGACATCTCAAATGCTTCGATTGTCTTCTGTTCCGGTTTTCCCACAGTCCATGTTTCACTACCATACAATGCTGTACTCCAGACGTACATCCACAGAAATTTCTTCCACAAATTGAGGCCGGTATTTGGTATTAGTAGACTTCTCTTGGCCAGAAATGTCTTTTTTGCCATAGCGAGTCTGCTTTTGATGTCCTCCTTGCTCCGTCCGTCATTGGTTATTTTACTGCCTAGGTAGCAGAATTCCTTAACTTCATTGACTTCGTGACCATCAATCCTGATGTTAAGTTTCTCGCTGTTCACATTTCTACTACTTCTCATTACCTTCGTCTTTCTCCGATTTACTCTCAAACCATACTGTGCACTCATTAGACTGTTCATTCCGTTCAGCAGATCATTTAATTCTTCTTCACTTTCACTCAGGATAGCAATGTCATCAGCGAATCGTATCATTGATATCCTTTCACCTTGTATTTTAATTGCACTCCTGAACCTTTCTTTTATTTCCATCATTGCTTGCTCGATGTGCAGATTGAAGAGTAGGGGCGAAAGGCTACAGCCTTGTCTTACACCCTTCTTAATACGAGCACTTCGTTCTTGATCGTAAAGAATACACAACGAAAACAACTGCTATATTCATAACGCCATAAAAAATGGTCTCCGTTTTTTTAACATAACAGATTTGCATACACATTCCGACAACTGATTACTGTGCACAGTAAGAGGTGTGACCTTTTCTGGCAGCAATACGGCCTCACAATGACGGGGCATCTTATCATCAGTCACATGTCGAGCCAGTAACGCCCATTCTCCCTGGAGAGGTGCTCGCAAGTCTCGGAGAGTGGTTGGTGGATGCTGAAATGATGCAACCCGTCTTCCTGGTGCGTCCCAGACGTGCTGTATGGGATTCAAACCGGGAGAGCGAGCAGGCCGCGCCATGCGTGCAGTGTGTTCCGTCTCCAAGAAAACCTCAGTTGCTGTTGCTCTATGAAGCCGATCGTTATCGTGCCGGCCTCAGTGGCCGAGCGGTTCTAGGCGCTACAGTCTGGAACCGAGCAACCGCTACGGTCGCAGGCTCGAATCCTGTCTCGGGCATGGATGTGTGTGATTTCCTAAGGTTAGTTAGGTTTAACTAGTTCTAAGTTCTAGGCGACTGATGACCCCAGAATTTAAGTCGCATAGTGCACAGAGACATTTGAACCATTTTATCGTTATCGTCCGTCAGTACGGAGTCTCAGCCTGCAGCACCTCGCAACAATCGCACGTCAGGTTCCAAGATCTCGTCACGAGGTTAAACCTGCCCCATTCACCCATACAATTTCATGACAAGGTGTTCATTGTTGTTGCGGTCTTCAGTCCTGGGACTGGTTTGATGCAGCTCTCCATGCTACTCTATCCTGTGCAAGCTTATTCATCTCCAAGTACCTACTGCAACCTACATCCTTCTGAATCTGCTAAGTGTATTTATCTCTTGGTCTCCCTCTACGATTTTTACCCTTCACGCTGCCCTCCAATACTAAATCGGTGATCCCTTGATGCCTCAGAACATGTCCTACCAACCGATCCCTTCTTCTGGTCAAGTTGTGCCACAAACTTCTCTTCTCCCCAATCCTATTCAATTCTTCCTCATTAAAAGTCTCTTCGGGTTTGCTGCCGGATCCTAAAATCAACTTGACTCGATATTTCGGCGATCCAACTGTTCGCCATCTTCAGGAAATGCTGCTTCTGCTGATGAGTCCCGCTGAGAACTGACGCAAGATTGCAATTCGACGTCCTATATACGCCACCGTTCAGTACACGGCGCATGCGCCGCCCATCACGGTTTCTGGCTTCCAAAACAGGGAGGTGGCGCCGCCCTCAGTGAAACACTGCTGGCAACGATATATCGCAATCAAGGCCGCATCGAAGAACGTTCAGTTTTGATGCGAGATAATACAGGATTCCACGTTTTGCTAAGGGGAAACCCATTGTCCCTGTTGATTAAATTATCAGCCAACCTAATTTCAATCGCCTCTTTATACACACTATTCCAAAACCCGGAAATGTTGGCAATTACAACAGTTTCCTCAAATTTCATTTTGTGGCCCTCATTTAGGCAGTGTTCTGCTACGGCCGATTTTTCCGGCTGTTGTAGCCTCGTGTGGTTCAAATGGCTCTGAGCACTATGGGACTCAACTTCTGAGGTCATTAGTCCCCTAGAACTTAGAACTAGTTAAACCTAACTAACCTAAGGACATCACAAACATCCATGCCCGTGGCAGGATTCGAACCTGCGACCGTAGCGGTCTTGCGGTTCCAGACTGCAGCGCCTTTAACCGCACGGCCACTTCGGCCGGCTAGCCTCGTGTGACGGCGATGTTCCACACACCTGTCATTCACTGTGCGAATAGAACGGCCAACGTAAGCTTTCCCACATCGACACGGGATTTTGTACACCTCGGGTTTCCTAAGTCCCGAATCATCCTTTACAGAGCCGAGCAAAGCCCTAATCTTAGAGGGTGGACGGAACACACTCTTGATGTTAAAACTCCTTAAAATTCGTCCAATCTTAAACGATAAGCCTCCAGCATAAGGAAGAAAGGCCACAGATCTATGTTCCTCTTCGAACACCTCCGGATACAGTCCAAATTCCATAGCCCGACGAATCTGTTTCTCGGTGTATCCATTTTCCTTAAAAACAGTCATCAAATGCTCAAGTCCTTGGGTTAAGCTGTCTGCGTCGGAAATGGCATATGCTCTCCGTACCAAAGTCCTAAGGACGCCACTACGTTGGTGTGGTGGATGACAACTCTGAGGGTGCAGGTACAAATCTGTGTGTGTCGGCTTTCGGTGAACACTGTGTCCCAAAGTTCCATCTGGTTTTTTATAAACTATTACGTCTAAAAATTTAACGGTAACATTTTTGAACAGAATGACGGAGTGGCTATGGGTAGTCCTTTGTCACCCATAGTCGCCAATTTATTTATGGAGGACTTCGAGGCTATGGCACTGAGAACTTCAGCTTTGCAACCAACGTGCTTCTGGAGATACGTGGACGATACCTTTTTCGTATGGCCTCATGGACGTGATGCACTTAACAGGTTTTTGGACCACTTCAACTGTCTTCATCCCCGTATCAAATTTACTATGGAGGTTGAAAATGATGGGATGCTTCCATTTTTAGACGTAATGGTTTATAAAAAACCAGATGGAACTTTGGGACACAGTGTTCACCGAAAGCCGACACACACAGATTTGTACCTGCACCCTCAGAGTTGTCATCCACCACACCAACGTAGTGGCGTCCTTAGGACATTGGTACGGAGAGCATATGCCATTTCCGACGCAGACAGCTTAACCCAAGAACTTGAGCATTTGATGACTGTTTTTAAGGAAAATGGATACACCGAGAAACAGATTCGTCGGGCTATGGAATTTGGACCGTCTCCGGAGGTGTTCGAAGAGGAACATAGATCTGTGGCCTTTCTTCCTTATGCTGGAGGCTTATCGTTTAAGATTGGACGAATTTTAAGGAGTTTTAACATCAAGAGTGTGTTCCGTCCACCCTCTAAGATTAGGGCTCTGCTCGGCTCTGTAAAGGATGATTTGGGACTTAGGAAACCCGGGGTGTACAAAATCCCGTGTCGATGTGGGAAAGCTTACGTTGGCCGTTCTATTCGCACAGTGAATGACAGGTGTGTGGAACATCGCCGTCACACGAGGCTACAACCGCCGGAAAAATCGGCCGTAGCAGAACACTGCCTAAATGAGGACCACAAAATGAAATTTGAGGAAACTGTTGTAATTGCCAACATTTCCGGGTTTTGGAATAGTGTGTGTAAAGAGGCGATTGAAATTAGGATGGCTGATAATTTAATCAACAGGGACAATGGGTTTCCTCTTAGCAAAGCGTGGAATCCTGTATTATCTCGCATCAAAACTGAACGTTCTTCGATGCGGCCTTGATTGCGATATATCGTTGCCAGCAGTGTTTCACTAAGGGCGGCGCCACCTCCCTGTTTTGGAAGCCAGAAACCGTGATGGGCGGCGCATGCGCCGTGTACTGAACGGTGGCGTATATAGGACGTCGAATTGCAATCTTGCGTCAGTTCTCAGCGGGACCCATCAGCAGAAGCAGCATTTCCTGAAGATGGCGAACAGTTGGATCGCCGAAATATCGAGTCAAGTTGATTTTAGGATCCGGCAGCAAACCCGAAGAGACTTTCAAGACTTATTACGCCGGGAGTGCCTACGTAGTCACATCAAGTACCTCTACGGGGAAGAGATGGTGAAGCTTGTACAGAAGTTAGATAAACTTCGGAGGAAGAAAGGAAAGCTGTTGAGTACACTCGCCTTCTTGCTGAGATGCCATGACGAAGGTATTATTCCTAATTTCGCCAGATGTATTCATTTTATTAACAGTAAGAGAGCTAATAGGATTAAGGTACGTGCAAGCCAAGCACTTTTAAGAGAACGCATTCGTTTTACCCGTAGACAGCTGGATATTGTTTCCAAAGATTTATTTTATTTACATTTGAACTTGTCATCGTAGTTTTCAAGGGATGTTTGGCAGTGGGTTGATGATTCCACGTGGGCGCTATCAGATTGGACACATAGGAGCGCCGTTACCAGACAATCCTCGATATTTGAACGGCTTCTTTCTCGTTCTACAGCATCAGAAGTGGATAAACGTCGGCGTACTGTGATTAATCTCTCTAACAATGCGTTGGATGGGACCACAGTGTCGATATTGGAGGAAGGTTTAAATTTTTCGCCCACTCCCAAGAGACTTCCTATCACAGAGTTCATATGCTCTGTAGAACAAGCAGTACACAGCCTACCCGAGGATCAAGCAGAGGAAATAAGGCAAGAAGTGTCGCACCCATTACGTCGGGCTCGACCACTGCGGGATAACATCTCTTCCGCAGAGAGGGCAGCCATTCGTTCCCTTAAGAATGATGACGAAGTAGTAGTTTTACCAGCTGACAAGGGGATTGCCACGGTTGTAATGACGCGGGATGATTAAGTCATAAAAATGGATTTACTTCTCAACGACCCGGCGTACAGAAGACTATCTAATGACCCCACAGAAAAGATCAAACGCAAGACACTTTCACTGCTGAAAAAGAGTTCGTTGTCGGATGATTTACGTAAGAAACTTCATCCTGGTGCTGCCGTTCCGCCTAGGATGTATGGTCTGCCTAAGTTGCATAAGGAAGGGGTTCCTCTACGCTCTATTGTTAGTAATTTGGGTGCACCGACCTATAACCTGGCAAAGTATTTATCATCTGGTCTCAGTCCATTTGTTGGCAAATGTGAACACCATATATCCAGTTCGGTGGATTTTATTCGTCGATTGGGATCTTTGAAGTTGAGTCCTTCAGATCTGTTAGTGAGTTTCGATGTGGTATCCCTATTTACACGAGTTCCTCTGGAAGAGTCCCTTAGTATGATCAGTAGAAAACTGGATGAAGAGCTGGTGAAGCTTTGTCGTCATGTGCTGACCTCCACGTATTTTTTACTTAACGGTAACATTTTTGAACAGAATGACGGAGTGGCTATGGGTAGTCCTTTGTCACCCATAGTCGCCAATTTATTTATGGAGGACTTCGAGGCTATGGCACTGAGGACTTCAGCTTCTGGCTGTATGGGATTCAGCTTCTGGAGATACGTGGACGATACCTTTTTCGTATGGCCTCATTGACGTGATGCACTTAACAGGTTTTTGGACCACTTCAACTGTCTTCATCCCCGTATCAAATTTACTATGGAGGTTGAAAATGATGGGATGCTTCCATTTTTAGACGTAATGGTTTATAAAAAACCAGATGGAACTTTGGGACACAGTGTTCACCGAAAGCCGACACACACAGATTTGTACCTGCACCTTCAGAGTTGTCATCCACCACCAGAACGTAGTGGCGTCCTTAGGACTTTGGTACGGAGAGCATATGCCATTTCCGACGCAGACAGCTTAACCCAAGAACTTGAGCATTTGATGACTGTTTTTAAGGAAAATGAATACACCGAGAAACAGATTCGTCGGGCTGTGGAATTTGGACCGTCTCCGGAGGTGTCCGAAGAGGAACATAGATCTGTGGCCTTTCTTCCTTATGCTGGAGGCTTATCGTTTAAGATTGGACGAATTTTAAGGAGTTTTAACATCAAGAGTGTGTTCCGTCCACCCTCTAAGATTAGGACTCTGCTCGGCTCTGTAAAGGATGATTTGGGGGTGTACAAAATCCCGTGTCGATGTGGGAAAGCTTACGTTGGCCGTTCTATTCGCACAGTGAATGACAGGTGTGTGGAACATCGCCGTCACACGAGGCTACAACCGCCGGAAAAATCGGCCGTAGCAGAACACTGCCTAAATGAGGGCCACAAAATGAAATTTGAGGAAACTGTTGTAATTGCCAACATTTTCGGGGTTTGGAATAGTGTGTATAAAGAGGCGATTGAAATTAGGTTGGCTGATAATTTAATCAACAGGGACAATGGGTTTCCTCTTAGCAAAACGTGGAATCCTGTATTATCTCGCATCAAAACTGAACGTTCTTCGATGCGGCCTTGATTGCGATATATCGTTGCCAGCAGTGTTTCACTAAGGGCGGCGCCACCTCCCAGTTTTGGAAGCCAGAAACCGTGATGGGCGGCGCATGCGCCGTGTACTGAACGGTGGCGTATATAGGACGTCGAATTGCAATCTTGCGTCAGTTCTCAGCGGGACTCATCAGCAGAAGCAGCATTTCCTGAAGATGGCGAACAGTTGGATCGCCGAAATATCGAGTCAAGTTGATTTTAGGATCCGGCAGCAAACCCGAAGAGACTTTCAAGACTTATTACGCCGGGAAAGTCTACGTAGTCACACTTCCTCATTAGTTATGTGATCTACCCATCTAATCTTCAGCATTCTTCTGTAGCACCACATTTCGGAAGCTTCTATTCTCTTTCTTGTCCAAACTATTTATCGTCCATGTTTCACTTCCATACATGGCTACGCTCCATACAAATACTTTCAGAAATGACTTCCTGACACTTAAATCTATAGTCGATGTTAACAAATTTCTCTTCTTTAGAAACGCTTTCCTTGCCATTGCCAGTCTACATTTTATATCCTCTCTACTTCGTCCATCATCAGTTATGTTGCTCCCCAAATAGCAAAACTCCTTTACTACTATAAGTGTCTCATTTCCTAATCTCATTCCCTCAGCATCACCCGACTTAATTCGACTACATTCCATTATCCTCGTTTTGCTTTTGTTGATGTTCATCTTATATCCTCCTTTCAAGACACTGTCCATTCCATTCAACTGCTCTTCCAAGTCCTTTGCTGTCTCTGACAGAATTACAATGTCATCGGCGAACCTCAAAGTTTTTATTTCTTCTCCATGGATTTTAATATCTAATCCGAATTTTTGTTCATATGGTTAGCATAATTCCTGTCCACAACATCAGGGATCCCTTCCGATATCGGTCTCTTTTCATAACGTTTATGTCCGGTATCATGTTCCGCGTTCCTTCCAGATGCCAATGCGTCGAGAATCACACTCGACACCAAATCGATACTCTTCTCTGAAAAGAACATTGTCCCACTATTCGACTGCCCAGGTGGCATGTTGACAAATCCACTCTAGAGGTTTCCTTCGGTGAAGACGCATCAGAGACGCACATACAACAGGTCTCTAACAATAAAGACCACTCTGCCGAAGCCTTCCGGACAACGTTTGTCCAAATACAATACGTTCAGTGGCTGCTGCGAGATCAGATGACAGTTCTCGTGCACTGGTAAGGCGGCACCATCGTGCCATTACCTCCAAATAACTGTCCTCTCTTTCTGATGCCACACGTCCAGGTCTTTGCGGTACTGCTTCGTCTCTGTAAAATGTCGTCACATCCGAGAAACAACAGAACGATTCACGTTAAGTCATCGGGCCTCATCGGTTTGCGACTGTCCTGCGTCCATTCTTCTTAGGGCCCCTCTACCGCAAAGAGTCTGGTAGGCCTCTTCTCTGTGCCACACTGCACAGTTGGTCACTGTGTGCACAACGATTGTGGATGTGGAACTACCCGGCAGACACCACCCCATATGATGGGTGCCCTGACGTCATCGTTGACGTGGTTGTCCTTTGACCAGAATGCCATTTTCCGTGCAGAAGGCGGTTGTACGGACATCTGTTGGCCGTTTGTATGATTATACGGTGAATTAGATGCAAGACGGGGAAATAGCGGTTTGAGGCTTTAAGGGGCTCCGGAAAGGCTCAAAATCATGAAAAGTTCAATTTTTACTTTGTTGCGTTTTCCGAATCTGCAGACTATTACCTTTTAATAGATATATAATTTATTCAATTCCGAAGACTACAACTATTTTTAAATTTTTTTTGAAATGTGTTCTACATGGGCGTGACCCACTGTGGTGCTGTTAAACTGCTGTCAAATGGTGTTATTATTAACGTCCGTGTTCATCAGGTACATTTTAGTGATGTGAGATAAAGTATGTGTTGTGGCTAACCTGTGATGGTTCAATATATATCGCTGGTGTGATTGTCGATTGTTTCACGTTTATTTACTCTGTCGTTATCTCGAAAATATTCGTAATTAATTCTGTTTCTTGAGTCTCTGTTTTGTTGAAGTATAATAATGAGTGAAAGTAAAGTTGCTGTTGCGACTTTCAATGATGGCAACATTGTAAGGTGCAAGGTATTTAGAAATATGGGAATGAAGATAGGTTCTAACATGGTACGAGCGATGCTTGCTTTAGACAAGGAACGCCTTCGGGCTGCAGACAGGGCTGTAAAGAGTCTAGAAATACAAGCAAGAGTAAACAGGAGGTGGAACAAGAGGAAGCTGGAGGAGGAGTTTGAAAAAAAATGGCTCTGAGCACTATGAGACTCAACATCTTAGGTCATAAGTCCCCCAGAACTTAGAACTACTTAAACCTAACTAACCTGAGGACATCACACACACCCATGCCCGAGGCAGGATTCGAACCTGCGACCGTAGCAGTCGCGCGGTTCCGGACTGCAGCGCCAGAATCGCTAGACCACCGCGGCCGGCGAGGAGTTTGAAGAGGATGAAGATAATCCATCCTATGGACCTGGAATGCACTAAAAAGTTAATCCGATCTTTGTCGCTCGATTCCCAAAACTTTTATTTTCTCATACTAATTACATGTTTTCTAAGGATCTTCCAAACATATTTGTTTCAAACTTTCAGTAAATGTTACACAGTACCTTCTGCATAATTTAACACAGCCTTTTTCCAAAAAACTGTATATTTTTGAATATATAAATAAAAAAATTGCAAACAAATGTTGTGAATTTTCATTACAATTGAAAAAAAATCATCTTTAATAACTGAACTAAAATTTTGTAAAATCCCTGTGTTAAGTTGTAGCCCATATTCCAATAAATAATCTGTAAAAAGTTCAACTTCCTACCTCAAATACTTTGTGAGGAAAGATGTAATTTATAAGCGTTATTTTAACATTGCAAGTATAGGGCGTTCCGGAGCCCCTTAATTTTGGACACAATGCTGGTCTTTCTAACAGCCACAGGAGTATGTTGTTTGCTCAGCCGTAATCTCACAAAGAGAATGGGCGATAACTGTCCAGGACACGATCACTTGCGAATGACCTGATTTGCTAGAATTTTACAAGCTTTCAATTAAAAATTTGCATTTTCCTTCATCAGTCAATATAGTACAGAAATAATCATTATTGCTACCTCAATAACCATCGAAGTAATCAGTATAAAATGTCATTAAGTTAACCGACGTGTTTTCTTTCAGTAATGAGAGGTGGTTTTGTATCAGTCACTCGCTGTCGAGCTTCGATTTCTGTAGGGATGTTGTTGTGTGTGTGTTCTGTGTTTTAGAGGGTTTTATTGTGTTTATGCATGTAGTGTTATCGAAATTCCTCGAGATTTTGTAGTTTTGTGTTCAAATTTTAGTAATAGATTTGGTTAGGATACCGGTATACCGACATTAACAGGAGCACGAGCGAGAACGCTGGCAGGAATGAGCGAGACTGAGCGAGAATTGTCCGGACATTCGCAAAAAGTATCAACACTGAACACTCAACAACCATCACAATTTTTATAAAAATTATAACAATTAGGAGGTCAAGAATGATGTGATCTACAATCCGCATAGCTCTATTGGAGCTGCTTTATTCGCAACTACCAGCCTTACGTCAGCATAGAAGCATCTTTAGGTTTACATTGGTTATATTTCCGTAATGGGGATGGACAATTACGGAGTCTGAGCCTTCGGGAAATTGTTCACGTTTAGAGTCAAACGACAATACTGGGCTGTCACCACAAATTTGAGTACATCCAAAAGATACCAGTCAAAATGTATACAGCATGACTGCTGAATTAATGAGTCAGGCCAGATATCACCTGGTATGATATACAGGGTGAGTCACCTAACATTACCGCTGGATATATTTCGTAAACCACACCAAATGCTGACGAATCGATTCCACAGACCGAACGTGAGGAGAGGGGCTAGTGTAATTGGTTAATACAAACCATAAAAAAATGCACGGAAGTATGTTTTTTAACACAAACCTACGTTTTTTTTAAATGGAACCCCGTTAGTTTTGTTAGCACATCTGAACGTACAAACAAATACGTAATCAGTGCCGTTTGTTGCATTGTAAAATGTTAATTACATCCGGAGATATTGTAACCTAAAGTTGACGCTTGAGTAGCACTCCTCCGCTGTTCGATCGTGTGCATCGGAGAGCACCGAATTACGTAGGGATGCAAAGGGAACGGTGATGGACCTTAGGTACAGCAGAGACTGGAACAGCACATTACGTCCACATGATAACACCTTTTTATTGGGCTTTTTCGCTGACGCACATGTACATTACCATGAGGGGTGAGGTACACGTTCGACGGGCGTTTCATAGGACGTGGAGGACGCATAAATTGGCCAGTCCGTTCTCCTAATCTTACACCTCTGCACTTCTTTCTGTGGGGTACGTGTTTGTTTTTTTGGTTTGTGGGGCGCTCAACTGCGTGGTTATCAGCGCCCGTACAAGTACCCAGTCTTTGCTCAGTCCAATTTCGCCACTTTCCTGGATGATGATTAAATGATGAGGACAACACAAACACCCAGTCATCTGGAGGCAGGTGAAAATCCCTGACCCCGCCGGGAATCGAACCCGGGACCCCGTGCTCGGGAAGCAAGAACGCTACCGCGAGACCACGAGCGGCGGACTCTGTGGGGTACGTTAAAGGAGAATGTGTACCGTGATGTTCCTACAACCCCAGAGGATATGAAACAACGAATTGTGGCAACCTGCGGCGACATTACACCAGATGTACTGCGGCGTGTACGACATTCATTACGCCAGAGATTGCAATTGTGTGCAGCAAATGATGGCCACCACATTGAACATCTATTGGCCTGACATGTCGGGACACACTCTATTCCACTCCGTAATTGAAAACGGAAACCACGTGTGTACGTCTACCTCACCCCTCATGGTAATGTACATGTGCGTCAGTGAAAAAGACCAATAAAAAGGTGTTAGCATGTGGACGTAATGTGCTGTTCCAGTCTCTTCTGTACCTAAGGTCCATCACCGTTCCTTTTGGATCCCTACGTAATTCGGTGCTCTCCGATACACACGATCGAACAGCGGAGGAGTGCTACTCAAGCGTCAACTTTAGGTTACAATATCTCCGGATGTAATTAACATTTTACAATGCAACAAACGGCACTGATTACGTATTTGTTTATATGTTCAGATGTGCTAAAAAAACTACCGGGGTTCCATTTAAAAAAAACGTAGGTTTGTGTTAAGAAACATACTTCCATGCATTTTTTTATGGTTTGTATTAACCAATTACACTAGCCCCTCTCCTCACGTTCGGTCTGTGGAATCGATTCGTCAGTATTTGATGTCGTTTACGAAATATATCCAGCGGTAACGTTAGATGACTCACCCTGTATAAAACGCGGGTGACGCCAGATGTATAACACTATTGACGTCAGACTTAAAACCCAGTGTAATGTGCTTCCTCCGGCCGCATTGTTAACAGGCCGATGCGGTGTAAGCAACCCTGGAGGCTATAATCCGTTCAGCACAAGAATAAACCTGAAGTAAACATGTATTCTTCCGCGTTTGCTAGAACCTCATTGGATTTCCGTTTCACGCGGGAGTGCAGCCAAACTGCCTCGAATACTGTCAAGTAACATAATAAGCGTACGTTTTGCGCTGTGCGTTAGGCGCACATCGACTTAGCGATAATAAGGGACAACACCTTTACGGCGCATTTGACTTCGACAGCACTGGCCGCTCAGCTGATAGAGCTAGCCTACAGTGACGTGGCCAGCTGCAGTTCACACGTAAAAAGAGGCGAGCAGAGGAGCAATACAGCTTCGAATGTCATTTAATTTTTAAGCAGACTGAAATAATACACTGCAAATCTCTCACAATGGACTCCTTACACCACTAGACGAAAACGGCAACACTTAATTGTTTTTAGCTAAAGTAATATTGTAATTATTAATAAGGATGGTGAAAATTCCTGACAGAACTACAGAGTATTTTTTTTCTGCATAAGCCGTGTGTAAAGTAAGAGAATATTGAAGGATTTCACCGTACAGTTAAATGTTGAAGCTATTGAAGTCGTCTGGCAGTGTCTTAGCTCCTTCCTTATCCGAATCCTAGAAATATATTTCACTCCTGGAAGTGTCACCTGCTACATTGATAAAGAGCCTATCAACAACGGAATCCATGAAGCCAACCTGGCGCAGCATTTTCTCTTCTTCTCTTATGACGAGCCGCCAGCGTTCGGCAGTGACGTGTGAAAAAGCTGCGTCCGTTAGTTCCAGTACGTTTGGCAGCTTAACAGTCTTGTTACTTCTATGGCCAAATCCCGCAGCTTGGCACCAGATCAGTTCTGTTGGGTTCATATTGTAATGGTACAGCAGCAAACGTAAAAATGCAGCACTTGTATGATGTGATCGATGCTGTGAAAGTGATTGTTTTCCGTGTTTCTACGAAACTTATCTACCTCTGTGGTATAAAACGATGGACATAGTCCTAATAAACAGGGTTTCGTTTCTCATTTTTGCCTTAAAAAATTAAATTTTTATGTTTTCTTAATTTAAGAAACTTTTATGAACAGTCTTTTGTAATACATCGATAACTAAGAATTTGTATTTGAAATGGAAACAGCAATTCCACGTCCAATATGTAATTAGAAACAAGAAGACGTGCATTATTCATAAAAATGTTGATGCTCAAATGTTCAAAAGTGTGTGAAATCTTATGGGACTTAACTGCTAAGGTCATCAGTCCCTAAGCGTACACACTACTTAACCTAAACTATCCTAAGGAGCCGGCCGAGGTGGCCGAGCGGTTCTAGGCACTACAGTCTGGAACCGCGCGTCCGCTACGGTCGAAAGGTTCTAATCCTGCCTCGGACATGGATGTGTGTGATGTCCTTAGGTTAGTTAGGTTTAAGTAGTTCTAAGTTCTAGGGGACTGATGACCTTAGATGTTAAGTCTCATAGTGCTCAGAGCCATTTGAACCATTTATCATAAGGATAAATACACACACCCAGCACGACGGAGGACTCGAACCTCCGCCGGGACCAAAAATGTTGATGAGTCTTATAATTAAGGGACGTAGGTATTTCTAATTGAGGAACCGCGCGACCGCTGTGGCATGGATGTGTGTGATGTCCTTAGGTTAGTTAGGTTTAAGTAGCTCTAAGTTCTAGGGGACTGATGACCTCAGATGTTAAGTCCCATAGTGCTCAGAGCCATTATTTCAAATTGAACGAAAAAATGATACTGGGAAGATTTGAACCACGAATAACGGCTACATGTTGAACGTACATTTGAGTATCAACTGCAGTGTATACAACACTGGGGATTCTTCGAAGCCGATTATCTCCGTAAATTTATGAAAAGTATTAAGAACAGCCTGTTTCTCGGCACTTTTTAACCGTGTTCCACGCGCGTGTTTCACTACGGAACAGAAAGCAGCATCAGCCATTTTTAAACTGCGCATTAACAGTACGACAATCAGAGCACAATGCTGCAGAGGCTGTGACTGTACACGATTTGTGAAACAAAAACTACGTAGTTAAAACGCGATTATGAAAAACGTTGATGGCTGTTAATGCATTTGAATATCTTAGAGTTTTATTTAACGTAACTTAGTAATAAGATATCTAATAAATAAGTAGGACCTACCTTCAAGAGCATAACAATACCTGAGTATGTGTGCTACGACTTCTGACCAATCATCGCGTTTGAGTTTGTTTACATCAGGTTTATTCTTACGATGAACGGATTATAGCAATACACTGCAAGGCGGAAGGGCGCCGTGCCTAAAAAGAAACAGCAGGTAGTCAGCTGAACATAGAAATGCAGCAAGAAAGTACTCAGTAAGTTTTAGCAAACCTCGGAGTGAAACCTCACAGTGCGGAATAAATGTGGAAATAAAGTTAACACGCAGAATAGCGGAGATTGCTTTAAGAATCAACCAATGTATTACATCCTCCTAGAGGAAGGTAGTATTAGGGTAAGTCTAAATGTGCGGTAACTTACATCTACATCTACACTCTGCAAATCACCGTGAGGTGCATGGCAGAGGGTAAGTCCCATTGTACCAGTTATTAGGGTCTCTCGCTGTTCCATACAAGCATGGAGCGCGGGAAGAATGATTGTTTGAACGCCTCTGTTCATGCTGCAATTATTCTAATTCATCTTCACGATCCCTATGTGAGTGATACGTAGGGGATTGTAATACATTCCGAGCGTAATCATGTAAAGCCGGTTCTTGTAACTTTATTAACAGACTTTTTCGGAATAGTTTACGTCTATCTAACAGACTTTTTCGGAATAGTTTACGTCTATCTTCAAGGGTCTTACAGTTCAGTTCCCTTAGTACCTCTATGACACTCTCCCACGTATTAAACAAACCCTTGACCATTCCTGCTGTGCTTCTCTGTATACGTTCAACATCCCCTGTTAGTGCTATCTCGTAAGGGGCTCACACACTTCAGCAATAATCTAGAACGTGTCGCACGAGTGGTTTTTAAGCAATCTCCTTTGCAGATTGATTGCACGTTCCCAGTATTCTGAGCCTTCGGGAAGTCTTCCACGTTTAGAGTCAAACGACAATAGCGGGCTGTCATAACAAAATTGAGTACATAGATGATTACTGAGAGGCCGGCCACAGTGGCCGAGCGATTCTAGGCGCTTCAGTCTGGAACCCTGCGACCGCTACGGTCACAGGTTCGAATCCTGCCTCGAGCATGGATGTGTGTGATGTCCTTAGGTTAGTTAGGTGTAGGTAGTTCTAAGTCTAGGGGACTGATGACCTCAGATGTTAAGTCCCATAGTGCTCAGAGCCATTGGAACCATTACTGAGGTAGTTATAATGATCGTTTCCGTAGCCAGTAAACCCAAGTTTATCCACGACTGAATGGAAATGGAAATGCCATGTGGCTATGGCCTCCCGTCGGGTAGGCCGTTCGCCTGGTGCAAGTATTTCGAGTTGACGCCACTTCGGCGACTTGCGAATCGACACGACTGAATAATACCTCAGGTAGTTCTCGTGCGCCATTCCCGACAGGTACAGGAAAGGGCAGAAGTGCCAGCGCTACCCTACCTAACCTTCGCCACACATTGTACGGTGATACGTGGAGCATACCTGTAGACATAGATGTAGAATCATTCAATGAAAGCTTTCACGATCGGATGTCATACACTACTGGCCATTAAAGTTGCTACACCAAGAAGAAATGAAGATGATAAATGGGTATTCATTGGACAAATATATTATACTAGAACTGACATGTCATTAGATTTTCACGCAATTAGGATGCATAGAACCTGAGAAATCAGTACCCAGAACAACCACCTCTGGCCGTAATAACGGCATTGATACGCCTGGGCATTGAGTCAAACAGAGCTTGGATGGCATGTACAGGTACAGCTGCCCATGCAGCTTCAACACGATACCATCAAGAGTAGTGACTAGCATATTGTGACGAGCCAGTTGCTCGCCCACCATTGACCAGACGTTTTCAATTGGTGACAGATCTAGAGAATGTGCTGGCCAGCGAAGCAGTCGAACATTTTCTGTATCCAGAAAGGACCGTACAGGACCTGCAACATCCGGTCGTGCATTATCCTGCTGAAATGTAGGGTTTCGCAGGGATCGAATGAAGGGTAGAGCCACGAGTCGTATCACATCTGAAATGTAACGTCCACTGTTCAAAGTGCCGTCAATGCGAACAAGAGGTGATCGAGACGTGTAACCAATGGCACCCCACACCATCACGCCGGGAGATAGGCCAGTATGGCTATGACGAATACACGCTTCCAATGTGCGTTCACCGCGATGTCGCCAAACACGGATGCGACCATCATGATGCTGTAAACAGAACCTGGATTCATCCGAAAAGATGACGTTTTGCCCTTCGGGCACCCAGGTTCGTCGTTGAGTGCACCATCGCAGGCGCTCCTGTCCGTGATGCAGCGTCAAGCGTAACAACAGCCATAGTCTCAGAGACGATAGTCCATGCTGCTGCAAACGTCGTCGAACTGTTCGTGCAGACGGTTATTGTCTTGCAAACGTCCCCATCTGTTGACTCAGGGATCTAGACGTGGCGGCACGATCCGTTACAGCCATGCGGATAAGATAACTGTCATCTCGACTGCTAGTGATACGAGACCGTTGAGATCCAGCACGGCGTTCCGTATTACCCTCCTGAACTCACCGATTTCATATTCTGATAACAGTCATTGGATCTCGACCAGCGTGAGCAGCACTGTCGCGATACGATAAACCGCGTTCGCGATAGGCTACAATCCGACCTTCATCAAAGTCTGAAACGTGATGGTACGCATTTCTCCTTACACGAGGCATCACAACAACGTTTCACCAGGCAACGCCGGTCAACTGCTGTTTGTGTATGAGAAATCGGTTGGAAACTTTGCTCATGTCAGCATGTTGTAGGTGTCGCCACCAGCGCCAACCTTGTGTGAATGCTCTGGAAAGCTAATCATTTCCATATCACAGCATCTTCTGCCTGTCGGTTAAATTTCGCGTCTGTAGCAGGTCAACTTCGTGGTGTAGCAATTTTAATGGCCAGTAGTGTAGTTGCTGATAACATTGTCTCTGCCGATCATGCGTAAATTCAACAATTCGACAACGTCCACTTACACAATATGTATATCATACTCCGAAGTCCAGCTCGTCAGTTGGCAAGACTGAGCGTCACCACAAGCACCTCCGAAGATGTCCAGCGCAGCTCTGGATGAAACGTCAGTTACCGAAAAATTTCTTCGATCACGGTCATACAGGCTGGAAGGGTGATCGGCAGCTGTAGATGCAGAGTCCCAGTCGAAATGAAGCACTGCATTTACACAGAATACTTAAAACACTTCTGAAGTTGGCGTTTCAATCGCTGCCCTTAGCAATGTTTCATCTTAAGGTAATGCCCGTATCCTGCATTACCAGTTCGGTTTCGGAGAGAACTACATCCAAATTTTTTCCCCATATCCACAGGGTAGCAGTAGAAACTACGTAGCTCTGCTTTATCACATGTTTCAAATGGGCCTGAGTACGAGGGCAGTTCAATAAGTAATGCAACACATTTTTTTCTGAAACAGGGGTTGTTTTATTCAGCATTGAAATACACCAGATTATTCCCCAATCTTTTAGCTACACAACGCTATTTTTCAACGTAATCTCCATTCAATACTACGGCCTTACGCCACCTTGAAATGAGGGCCTGTATGCCTGCACGGTACCATTCCACTGGTCGATGTCGGAGCCAACGTCGTACTGCATCAATAACTTCTTCATCATCCGCGTAGTGCCTCCCACGGATTGCGTCCTTCATTGGGCCAAACATATGGAAATCCGACGGTGCGAGATCGGGGCTGTAGGGTGCATGAAGAAGAATAGTCCACTGAAGTTTTGTGAGCTCCTCTCGGGTGCGAAGACTTGTGTGAGGTCTTGCGTTGTCATGAAGAAGGAGAAGTTCGTTCAGATTTTTGTGCCTACGAACACGCTGAAGTTGTTTCTTCAATTTCTGAAGAGTAGCACAATACACTTCAGAGTTGATCGTTTGACCATGGGGAAGGACATCGAACAGAATAACCCCTTCAGTGTCCCAGAAGACTGTAACCACGACTTTACCGGCTGAGGGTATGGCTTTAAACTTTTTCTTGGTAGGGGAGTGGGTGTGGTGCCACTCCATTGATTGCCGTTTTGTTTCAGGTTCGAAGTGATGAACCCATGTTTCATCGCCTGTAACAATCTTTGACAAGAAATTGTCACCCTCAGCCACATGACGAGCAAGCAATTCCGCACAGATGGTTCTCCTTTGCTCTTTATGGTGTTCGGTTAGACAACGAGGGACCCAGCGGGAACAAACCTTTGAATATACCAACTGGTGAACAATTGTGACAGCACTACCAACAGAGATGTCAAGTTGAGCACTGAGTTGTTTGATGGTGATCCGTCGATCATCTCGAACGAGTGTGTTCGCACGCTCCGCCATTGCAGGAGTCACAGCTGTGCACGGCCGGCCCGCACGCGGGAGATCAGACAGTCTTGCTTGACCTTGCGGCGGTGATGACACACGCTTTGCCCAACGACTCACCGTGCTTTTGTCCACTGCCAGATCACCGTAGACATTCTGCAAGCGCCTATGAATATCTGAGATGCCCTGGTTTTCCGCCAAAAGAAACTCGATCACTGCCCGTTGTTTGCAACGCACATCCGTTACAGACGCCATTTTAACAGCTCCGTACAGCGCTGCCACCTGTCGGAAGTCAATGAAACTATACGAGACGAAGCGGGAATGTTGGAAAATATTCCACAAGAAATTTCCGGTTTTTTCAACCAAAATTGGCCGAGAAAAAAAATGTGTTGCATTACTTATTGAACTGCCCTCGTACTATGCGACTTAACTTCTGACGTCATCAGTTGCCTAGAACTTAGAACTAATTAAACCTATCTAACCTAAGGACCTCACACACATCCATACCCGAGGCAGGATTAGAACTTGCGACCGTAGCGGTGGCGGGGTTCCAGACTGTAGCGCCTAGAACCGCTCGGCCACTACGGCCGGCTCAGCTTTATCCCGCGGCCGCGGTATGCGGGGACAACTGCACCGACATAAGCAAAACCACAGTAATTAAACAACGCGACAACGGAAAAGAAAACATTACAGCTGTCCTCTGCGAGCTGACACGTTATTTACGGTAATTTTAGCTAATTAACCTGTCTCGTGTACAAGGCTCAGCAGATCGCACGTGACCCATACAGGAGCATACACCCGACATGCAAAAGAAAACAAATAATCAAGTTCTCCATTCCGCGGTACAGTGTACTAACGTCGAGATAAATTACACGAAATCAACACTGACAACGTTCATGTAGAGCACCTTTCTGTCTCTGCAAGCTAATTACTTAAAACAAATTCAGACAGACAGAAATTTCGATGAGCGGGCTTCAGTTTGTAGTATACTAATTTATTACCAGGGTCATCATCATCATCATCATCATCATCAGTGTAAGGAGCCTGTTTTGGTTTTTATGTTGGTAACGCCACGTAGCGCTCTATATGAAAATCACTGACTGTGCTGTGTGAAGGCTGTGATTGGTTTGCATTGTTGGAGTATATTGTATTGTTGAGCAGTTGGCTGTTAACAACGCTTAGCGTTACGCAGTTGGAGGTGAGCCGCCGGCAGTGGTGGTGTGGGGAGAGAGATGGCAGAATTTTGAGAGCGGACGATCTGGACGTGTGTCCATCAGAGACAGTAAATTTGTAAGACTGGATGTCATGAACTGATATATATATTATCACTTTTGAACACTATTAAGGTAAATACATTGTTTGTTCTCTATCAAAATCTTTCATTTGCTAACTATGCCTATCAGTAGTTAGTGCCTTCAGTAGTTAGAATGCTTTATTTAGCTGGCAGTATTGGCGCTCGCTGTATTGCAGTAGTTCGAGTAACGAAGATTTTTGTGAGGTAAGTGATTCATGAAAGGTATAAGTTATTGATAGTCAGGGCCATTCCTTTGTAGGGATCATTGAAAGTCAGATTGCGTTGCGCTAAAAATATTGTGTGTCAGTTTAGTGTTGATCAGAATAGGTAAAGAGCGGAATGTCTGAGTACATTCAGTTCTGCTCAGCTGTTGAAAATCAAATAATGAAAGAGGTTTAAATAATGAAAGAGGTTTATCACTGCAGTAATTCATTAATTTCTCTAAGGGGACGTTTGATCATTTAAGACTGATTATGCCTTTCAGCGTTCAGTCTGGAGCATAGTTCCCCTCATAAAATTCCTCTATGATCTCCTATTCAGTGCTAACATTGTTGCCTCTTCTGATGTTAAGCCTATTACTTCAAAATCATTCTTAACCGAATCCAGGTACCTTCTCCTTCGTCTACCCCGACTCCTCCTACCCTCTTCTGCTGAACCCATGAGTCTCTTGGGTAACCTTGCTTCTCCCATGCGTGTAACATGACCCCACCATCTAAGCCTGTTCGCCCTGACTGCTACTTCTATAGAGTTCATTCCTAGTTTCTCTTTGATTTCCTCATTGTGGACACCCTCCTGCCATTGTTCCCATCTACTAGTACCTGCAATCATCCTAGCTACTTTCATATCCGTAACCTCAACCTTGTTGATAAGGTAACCTGAATCCACCCATCTTTCGCTCCCATACAACAAAGTTGGTCGAAAGATTGAACGGTGCACAGATAACTTAGTCTTGGTACTGACTTCCTTCTTGCAGAAGAGAGTAGATCGTAGCTGAGCGCTCACTGCATTAGCTTTGCTACACCTCGGTTCCAGTTCTTTCACTATGTTGCCATCCTGTTAGAATATGCATCCTAAGTACTTGAAACTGTCCACCTGTTATAACTTTGTTCCTCGTATTCGGCACTCAATCCGTTTGTATCTCTTTCCCACTGACATTACTTTCGTTTTGGAGATGCTAATCTTCATACCATAGTCCTTACATTTCTGATCTAGCTCTGAAATATTACTTTGCAAGCTTTCAATCGAATCTGCCATCACAACTAAGTCATCTGCATATGCGAGACTGCTTATTTTGTGTTCACATATCTTAATCTCGCCCAGCCAGTCTATTGTTTTCAAGATACGATCCATAAATAATATCAACAACAGTGGAGACAGGTTGCAGCCTTGTCTTACCCCTGAAACTACTCTGAACCATGAACTCAATTTACCGTCAACTCTAACTGCTGCCTGACTAACTATGTGAAGATCTTTAATTGCTTGCAAAAGTTTGCTTCCTATTCCATAATCTCGTAGAACAGACAATAACGTCCTCCTAGGAACCCGGTCATATGCCTTTTCTAGATCTATAAAGCATACATACAATTCACTGTTCGACTCGTAACACTTCTCCATTAATTGCCGTAAGCTAAAGATCTGGTCGTGACAACCTCTAAGAGGCCTAAACCCACACTGATTTTCATCCAATTTGTCCTCAACTAATACTCGCACTTTCCGTTCAACAATACCTGAGAAGATTTTACCCACAACGCTGATCAAAGAGATACCTCTGTAGTTGTTACAATCTTTTCTGTTTCCATGTTTAAAGGTTGGTGTGGTTACTGCTTTCGTCCAGTCTGATGGAATCTGTCTCGACTCCCACGCCATTTCAGTTATCCTTTGTAGCCATTTAAGACCTGACATTCCACTGTATTTGATGAGTTCCGACTTAATTTCATCCACCCCAGCCGCTTTATTGCACTGCAATCTATTGACCATTTTCATCGCTTCATCAAATGTGATCCTATTTCCATCATCATTCCTATCCCATTGTACATCGAAATCTGAAACATTACTGATCGTATTTTCACCTACCAGAGTCAAACACCCTAATTTGTGGACAGATGTGTAGCTTCCATAGCCGCAGATCGTCTTCGGAACTTCGTGCAGCAACAGCTTGCGTACACAAAAGCTAAGTGTATTTAAGAATACTTATAGATGCCTGCAATTTACCTGTGGATGTGGAGTTAGCGCTGAGCTGTTTATCTGCTGTGTTGCATATGCGTTATGCGGGTCGGAGTCCTACTCTCTTCGGTATGTTCCCTGTCCTACGAGCACTTCTGTTGCTATACTGAAAATGTGCCATAGAGTGTTTCACTTGAGCTGTTCTTGTTCTCTGTGCTTGGCATATGTTAGTGTTTCAGGATCTTAAGTAATTGATTAGTTTGTCCATTTTCTCCCCCTCCACCCTCTTTTTCATCTCGTCCTGTTCCCTCTCTCGGTCCAACTCCTCCTTCCCCTAATTATGCCCGTCCCCTCCTCCTCCTCCTCCTCCTCCCCCTCCTCTACCTGTCCATCTTCTCCCTTTCCCTATCCATCCCCTATGTCTCCGTCCATGTACTGCTCCACTCCATCTCTCTGTCCATTTCCTTCCCCCTCCCTATCCTCATTGCCCTCTCTCTTTAAACCCCCCCCTCCACCCATCCACTGCTCTGTCCATCATCCCCACCCCACTGCAATAGAATGTCATTGGTTTTTACACTCATACTATTTCTTTCCAAACAGAAAGTAATATATGTAACAGTTTTGTTTGAAATCATTCCAGGAGCTTAGGCGGCGATGTTTTGTGACGCGTATTGGATACATATATGTCTGAATCTCAGCTGTTTTACATCATACGAGTCCACAGAGGATGTTAACTTTCCCTGTGATATTCATCCGTGTAGCCTGACCTTAGGACTCGATACACGTAAAAAATTTTTTTGGCTCGCCACGGTGCTCATTCTTGCGTCTTCGTTGTAACTTTGGAAGTGTATTCAAGAGACAAACAGCAGTTCCTACTTCTTAAAGAATTCCAAGTCAACTAAATACAGGAAGTAAATATTAACAAGTAATGTTCTAACATTTTTACGCCACCCCATTGCATCTATACCCCCACTCCTAGTGGTAGTGGGGAATCTAACACCTATAGTATTTTTTACATATAATAATTTATGTCTCTAACAAGTTTAGTTTCAATTGCTCCAGGTCTTGTGAGCTGTGATTCAATGTCACCCTTTTTTTATTCCCTTTCCTTTGGAACATACTAGATAGTTCTTAATCCCGCACTGCTTCTTTTCAGACAGTAACTAACTAGTAAACCGCTGATTCTTTAAAGAATAAGCTCCCTTGTCTAAAACAGCTTCCTACTTATGATTACTTTACAAATGAGTTAATCTGCTAAATATACCACATTAAGCATGTAATCGAAAGAACGCTTAGAAAAGTTTTGACGATATGTTTAAAGTCTACTGTAAGTCGCTAAGTGCATTCAGTAGCAAACAATCAACGAGCAGAGTCTGAATAACTTGGGCTCAGTTTTAAGAAAGCTTAGTTTTTCACTAATCTCAGTGTTTATGCCGTCATACCTCCTGCAGATGTGTCGTACAACGATGTATTTTTGGAAGTATAAGCAGTGGTATATGTGGATAATGCCCGCGAAATGTGTTGCGATTAGAATTAGTAGTTACTAAGTAATGTACATGTATTAAAACGTCATGCCCAATGCGTCAGATTTTTGCGCATCTGTGTTTATGACGCCATGTCTTTTGAATTATGTATTGCGAAAGGATAGGAATTTGCAGGTTCATTTAGTCGTTTATGTGGGCATAATTTGCAAAATGTTTTAAAATAGAATGACTGCTAAAGAAGTAGTAGAGTACAATGTTAGGCCTGATTTGGCACTTTTACTGCATGGACAGCGATAATGTAGTAAGCGATTTTT